>NC_041392.1:73975763-73997529 GCF_002162155.2 Triticum dicoccoides
GAGGGGACTAGGGTTTGCCCGAAAATTTCGGGGGGAGATCTATATATAGAGGTAGAGGGAGCTAGGAGGCTCCAAATTGAGCATGGTTTTCGGCCACGCGATTGTGATCGAACGACCTAGATGATGGAGAAGGTTTAGGTGGGTTTTGGGCCACTTTGGAGGGGTGTTGGGCTGCAACACACACGAGGCATTATCGGTCCCTCGGTTAACCGTTGGAGTATCAAACGAAGTCCAAATGGCACGAAACTTGACAGACGGCCTACCGGTAGTAAACCAAGGCCGCATGGCAAGTCTCGGTCCAAGACGAAAATGTTTAACACCCACACACGAAAAGAGGTAGAAAGGGACACCGGAGGACATAGGAGCGCCGGAATGCAAAACGGACAACGGGGAAAATGCTCGGATGCATGAGACGAACACGTATGCAAATGCGATGCACATGATGACATGATATGAGATGCATGACAAAGACAAAACAACACGAAGACAAAAACCCAAAAATGAGGAAATATCATAACTTAGTGCCGGAAATGGCAAGAGTTGGAATACAAATATGGCATGTTACATACGGGGTGTTACACTATTTGGCCAGTTACTCTCAACCATCATATGCTACACCTCATGTTAGTAATTTTTCAGCACCGTATGCAACTGTGGATGTTCATAATTCGGCCCTGCATCTTCATGGTCATAACTGAATAAGTTAAAAATTTACATGAACACATGTGCCATCATCAAATATTGTAGCGTATAATGCATACTCTACGCAATTCAAGAATTTCGGCAACACTCACGAATCATTGCCGAAAGAATCTGAAAGTATTGCGGAGCAATCTCTTCCAGAAGTGGTTGTGGCTGCATTAAAAAAGAGCTTGACACAAAATAAGAGGATTAGTGCTCTTTGCCTTGAACAATATAAAAAGGGGTTGTATCCTGATTATGCTGCAATAAAGGCTAGAGTTTTGCAAGAAGATGAAACTTCATCAATTGATAGAATTGGCGAGAGAGCATATGGTTATACAGCAGTGCATACACCTCCACCTAGTACCGTAGCATATTATACACCCCTACAAAATTGCAAAATTTCGGCAAAACTAACACTTCATTGTCGAAAGATTCTAAAAGCATTGGGGGGGCAAACTAATCTAGAGCGGGCTGAGATTGAGAGGGGAGTTAAAGCTTTGCGCGATAGGGTGCAAGTACTTCGCCAAGAGAGAATTGATAGGGAATTAGCTCAGAGAAAAGAAGTGTTGCCAATTGATATAACCGGTGAAAACAATGATGATTCGGAAACTAAAAGTGCTTCGGTTGAAAAAGCCAAATCAAGTAGTAAAGATTCCGAATCCATCAAATACAAAGAGGCAAACATTGTTGAGAAAGGGCATGGAAAGTATAGCAAGACAGCCATACTTGATTTTTCTAAAGTTAATGGAATCTACTTCATGCCCTATGAGTTTCGTGCCATGGAAATTGACAAGCTTCAAGGACAAGAGCAAGTAGCCGAACAAAGTTCGGTTGACGAAGATCTTCAAATTTATGATGCACGAAATCAAGAAGAAAATTGTGACATGGTGTTGGGAAGTCATCCAGAAGCAAAGCACAATATTATTCATCATATGCAATCATCATGCTCTCCCAACATATTTGAAGAGGTATGTCTAGCAAGTAATTTACGTATTTTCAGATTTAGTCACAACTTTATTGTTGATGCATCTATTAGAAAAATTCTAATAAGTAATTTTGAAAGACCAATGAAGAAGGGCAATTTACTTGTTAGCAATAAAATTGTTACTAAGCATATCAGTCAATATATTATACCATTCAAAGAGACCGATAGTGACTTATTACTGCAGCCAGAACTTTTCCCATTGCTTTATTTAAAGTTCATATCTAATTGGGTATCTTTGCTTGCTTCAGACTTGGCTTACGCATGGTCTCAATTAAGACATGTATGTTCTAATTACTTTGATTTCAGAAATTTAAAGCCAAGGTTAAAATCTTTTGTGAAAACCGATGCTAGTATAGTTTCTTATTTAAGGACATCGGAAAAAGTATGCGAAAGAGAATTCATAGCCGAATGGGAAGATGCCAAATCTGAACCATTCGTTTGCTTAAACCCAAAGCCGTTTTCACAACAAGATCGGCTAGAAAACAAAAGGTATACCTTCGATTCAAACATGTGTGATCAAATCTTTGATTTGTTGTTGAAAAATAATTACATTAGAATTCTTGATCACCATGTCAAGCCATCTATCCAAGGACGAAGGTATTGTAAGTTGCATGATTCGTCCAAGCATAATTTTGAGGACTACCACATGTTTCGTCAAATAGTTCAATCGGCCATTGATAAAGGATGATTAAAATTTGTTGAGACAGCAAGAGATGACTGGTCTATCCCGATTGGTCCCGATGGCAGAAAGTTTTTGCATCGGCTGCTTCAAGCCGATCCATTTAAAGAGAATGTAAAAACTGCAGGTGATGGTACTAGTACAAAAAGGGCCTGCTGTCCCGGTTCGTAAGGGCCTTTTGTCCCGGTTCCTGAACCGGGACTAAAGGGTCGGTACTAATGCCCTGTCCCTTTAGTCCCGGTTCAATCCAGAACCGGGACAGATGGGCCTCCACGTGGCCTGTGCGCGGAGCCCAGGCAGGAGGGCCTTTGGTCCCGTTGGTGGCACCAACTGGGACCAATAGGCATCCATGCGTCAGCATTTCTGTGGCTGGGGTTTTTGTTTTTTTTGAAGGGGGGGGGTTGGGGGGTTTTGGGGGGTTAATTTAGGTGTTTCATATATTGTGTTAGCTAGCTATAATTAATAGAGAGAAGTGTCCTCTCTTATGTCCGTGCTTGGTCGACGCTACGTACTATACATACGTATAGAGAGGACTAGACACGCTAGCTAGCTAGTAAGCAAACGAAGGAAACAGAAGATCGTCATGAACATATATGCATACAAAGAGAAGTGATATCAACCACCTCTCCTTCTCCAAGAGATTGGTCGAACAACAAGTTCTCGTATATCTATCCGACACTACCGGTTACATATATACAATAATTTGAAGGAAATATGCCCTAGAGGCAATAATAAATTTATTATTTATTTCCTTATATCATGATAAATGTTTATTATTCATGCTAGAATTGTATTAACCGGAAACATAATACATGTGTGAACACATAGACAAACAAAGTGTCACTAGTATGCCTCTACTTGACTAGCTCGTTAATCAAAGATGGTTATGTTTCCTAACCATGAACAAAGAGTTGTTATTTGATTAACGAGGTCACATCATTAGTTGAATGATCTGATTGACATGACCCATTCCATTAGCTTAGCACCCGATCGTTTAGTATGTTGCTGTTGCTTTCTTCATGACTTATACATGTTCCTATGACTATGAGATTATGCAACTCCCGTTTGCCGGAGGAACACTTTGTGTGCAACCAAACGTCACAACATAAATGGGTGATTATAAAGGTGCTCTACAGGTGTCTCCAAAGGTAGATGTTGGGTTGGCGTATTTCGAGATTAGGATTTGTCACTCCGATTGTCGGAGAGGTATCTCTGGGCCCTCTCGGTAATGCACATCACATAAGCCTTGCAAGCATTACAACTAATGAGTTAGTTGCGAGATGATGTATTACGGAACGAGTAAAGAGACTTGCTGGTAACGAGATTGAACTAGGTATTGGATACCAACGATCGAATCTCGGGCAAGTAACATGCCGATGACAAAGGGAACAACGTATGTTGTTATGCGGTCTGACCGATAAAGATCTTCGTAGAATATGTAGGAGCCAATATGGGCATCCAGGTCCCGCTATTGGTTATTGACCGGAGATTTGTCTCAGTCATGTCTACATTGTTCTCGAGCCGTAGGGTCCGCACGCTTAATGTTACGATGACAGTTATTATGAGTTTATGCATTTTGATGTACCGAAGTTAGTTCGGAGTCCCGGATGTGATCACGGACATGACGAGGAGTCTCGAAATGGTCGAGACATAAAGATCAATATATTGGAAGTCTATATTTGGACATCGGAATTGTTCCGGGTGAAAATCGGCATTTTACCGGAGTACCGGGGGGTTACCGGAACCCCCCCAGGGGTTGATGGGCCTACATGGGCCATAAGGGAGAAGAGAGGGGCCGGCTAGGGCAGGCCGCGCGCCCCCTCCCCCCCTAGTCCGAATAGGACAAGGAAGGGAGGGGCGGCGCCCCCCTTTCCTCTTCTCCCTCTCCCTTTCCTTCTCCAACAAGGCAAGAGAGAGGGGAGTCCTACTCCCGGTGGGAGTAGGACTCCTCCAGGCGCACCCCTTGGGGCCGGCCGCACCTTCCCCTCCCTCCTTTATATACGGGGGCAGGGGGGCACCCTAGAGGACACAAGTTGATCATCGTGATCGTTCCTTAGCCGTGTGCGGTGCCCCCCTCCACCATATTCCACCTCGGTCATATCGTTGCAGTTCTTAGGCGAAGCCCTGCGTCGGTAGAACATCATCATCGTCACCACGCCGTCGTGCTGACGGAACTCATCCCCGAAGCTTTGCTGGATCGGAGCCCAGGGAGCGTCATCGAGTTGTACGTGTGCTAAGAACTCGGAGGTGCCGGAGTAACGGCGCTTGGATCGGTCGGATCGGGAAGACGTATGACTACTTCCTCTACATTGCGTCAACGCTTCCGTTGCGGTCTACGAGGGTACATAGACAACACTCTTCCCTCTCGTTGCTATGCATCACCATGATCTTGCGTGTGCGTAGGAATTTTTTTGAAATTACTACGAAACCCAACAGTGGCATCCGAGCCTAGGTTTTATATGTTGATGTTATATGCACGAGTAGAACACAAGTGAGTTGTGGGCGATATAAGTCATACTGCTTACCAGCATGTCATACTTTGGTTCGGCGGTATTGTTGGACGAAGCGGCCCGGACCAACATTACGCGTACGCTTACGCGAGACCGGTTCTCCCAACATTACGCGTACGCTTACGCACAGAGGTGGCTTGCGGGTGACAGTTTCTCCAACTTTAGTTGAACCGAGTGTGGCTACGCCCGGTCCTTGCGAAGGTTAAAACAGCACCAACTTTACAAACTATCGTTGTGGTTTTGATGCGTAGGTAAGATTGTTTCTTGCTTAAGCCCATAGCAGCCACGTAAAACTTGCAACAACAAAGTAGAGTACATCTAACTTGTTTTTGCAGGGCATGTTCTGATGTGATATGGTCAAGACATGATGCTAAATTTTATTGTATGAGATGATCATGTTTTGTAACCGAGTTATCAGCAACTGGCAAGAGCCATATGATTGTCGCTTTATTGTATGCAATGCAATCGCGCTGTAATGCTTTACTTTATCACTAAACGGTAGCGATAGTCGTGGAAGCATAAGATTGGCGAGACGACAACGATGCTACGATGGAGATCAAGGTGTCGCGCCGGTGATGATGGTGATCATGATGGTGCTTCGGAGATGGAGATCATAGGCACAAGATGATGATGGCCATATCATATCACTTATATTGATTGCATGTGATGTTTATCTTTTATGAATCATATCTTGCTTTGATTGACGGTAGCATTATAAGATGATCTCTCACTAATTATCAAGAAGTGTTCTCCCTGAGTATGCACCGTTGTGAAAGTTCTTCGTGCTGAGACACCACGTGATGATCGGGTGTGATAGGCTCCACGTTCAAATACAACGGGTGCAAAACAGTTGCACACGCGGAATACTCAGGTTATACTTGACGAGCCAAGCATATACAGATATGGCCTCGGAACACGGAGACCGAAAGGTCGAGCGTGAATCATATAGTAGATATGATCAACATAATGATGTTCACCAATGAAACTACTCCATCTCACGTGATGATCGGACATGGTTTAGTTGATTTGGATCACGTAATCACTTAGAGGATTAGAGGGATGTCTATCTAAGTGGGAGTTCTTTTAGTAAATTAACTGAACCTAAATTTATCATGAAACTTAGTACCTGATAGTATCTTGCTTGTTTATGTTTGATTGTAGATAGATGGCTCGTGTTGTTGTTCCGTTGAATTTTAATGCGTTCCTTGAGAAAGCAAAGTTGAAAGAGGATGGTAGCAATTACACGGACTGGGTCCGTAACTTGAGGATTATCCTCATTGCTGCACAGAAGAATTACGTCCTGGAAGCACCGCTGGGTGCCAGGCCTGCTGCTGGAGCAACACCAGATGTTATGAACGTCTGGCAGAGCAAAGCTGATGACTACTCGATAGTTCAGTGTGCCATGCTTTACGGCTTAGAATCGGGACTTCACCGACGTTTTGAACGTCATGGAGCATATGAGATGTTCCAGGAATTGAAGTTAATATTTCAAGCAAATGCCCGGATTGAGAGATATGAAGTCTCCAATAAGTTCTATAGCTGCAAGATGGAGGAGAACAGTTCTGTCAGTGAGCATATACTCAAAATGTCTGGGTATAATAATCACTTGATTCAATTGGGAGTTAATCTTCCAGATGATTGCGTCATTGGCAGAATTCTCCAATCACTGCCACCAAGCTACAAGAGCTTCGTGATGAACTATAATATGCAAGGGATGAATAAGACTATTCCCGAGCTCTTCGCAATGATGAAAGCTGCGGAGGTAGAAATCAAGAAGGAGCATCAAGTGTTGATGGTTAACAAAACCACTAGTTTCAAGAAAAAGGGCAAAGGGAAGAAGAAGGGGAACTTCAAGAAGAATGGCAAACAAGTTGCTTCTCAAGAGAAGAAACCCAAGTCTGGACCTAAGCCTGAAACTGAGTGCTTCTACTGCAAGCAGACTGGTCACTGGAAGCGGAACTGCCCCAAGTATTTGGCGGATAAGAAGGATGGCAAGGTGAACAAAGGTATATGTGATATACATGTTATTGATGTGTACCTTACTAATGCTCGCAGTAGCACCTGGGTATTTGATACTGGTTCTGTTGCTAATATTTGCAACTCGAAACAGGGACTACGGATTAAGCGAAGATTGGCTAGGGACGAGGTGACGATGCGCGTGGGAAACGGTTCCAAAGTCGATGTGATCGCGGTCGGCACGCTACCTCTATATCTACCTTCGGGATTAGTATTAGACCTAAATAATTGTTATTTGGTGCCAGCGTTGAGCATGAACATTATATCTGGATCTTGTTTAATGCGAGATGGTTATTCATTTAAATCAGAGAATAATGGTTGTTCTATTTATATGAGTAATATCTTTTATGGTCATGCACCCTTGAAGAGTGGTCTATTCTTATTGAATCTCGATAGTAGTGATACACATATTCATAATGTTGAAGCCAAAAGATGCAGAGTTGATAATGATGGTGCAACTTATTTGCGGCACTGCCGTTTAGGTCATATCGGCGTAAAGCGCATGAAGAAACTCCATACTGATGGACTTTTGGAACCACTTGATTATGAATCACTTGGTACTTGCGAGCCGTGCCTCATGGGCAAGATGACTAAAACACCATTCTCCGGTACTATGGAGAGAGCAACAGATTTGTTGGAAATCATACATACGGATGTATGTGGTCCGATGAATATTGAGGCTCGTGGCGGATATCGTTATTTTCTCACCTTCACAGATGACTTAAGCAGATATGGGTATATCTACTTAATGAAACATAAGTCTAAAACATTTGAAAAGTTCAAAGAATTTCAGAGTGAAGTTGAAAATCATCGTAACAAGAAAATAAAGTTTCTACGATCTGATCGTGGAGGAGAATATTTGAGTTACGAGTTTGGTGTACATTTGAAAAATTGTGGAATAGTTTCGCAACTCACGCCACCCGGAACACCACAGCATAATGGTGTGTCTGAACGTCGTAATCATACTTTACTAGATATGGTGCGATCTATGATGTCTCTTACTGATTTACCGCTATCGTTTTGGGGATACGCTCTAGAGACGGCCGCATTCACGTTAAATAGGGCACCATCAAAATCCGTTGAGACGACGCCTTATGAACTGTGGTTTGGCAAGAAACCAAAGTTGTCGTTTCTGAAAGTTTGGGGCTGCGATGCTTATGTGAAAAAGCTTCAACCTGATAAGCTCGAACCCAAATCGGAGAAATGTGTATTCATAGGATATCCAAAGGAAACTATTGGATACACCTTCTATCACAGATCCGAAGGCAAGACTTTTGTTGCTAAATTCGGAAACTTTCTGGAGAAGGAGTTTCTCTCGAAAGAAGTGAGTGGGAGGAAAGTAGAACTTGACGAGGTAATTGTACCTGCTCCCTTATTGGAAAGTAGTGCATCACAGAAAACTGTTTCAGTGACACCTACACCAGTTAGTGAGGAAGCTAATGATAATGATCATGAAACTTCAGAACAAGATACTACTGAACCTCGTAGATCAACCATAGTGAGATCCGCGCTAGAGTGGTACGGTAATCCTGTTCTGGAAGTCATGCTACTAGATCATGATGAACCTACAAACTATGAAGAAGCAATGGTGAGCCCAGATTCCGCGAAATGGCTTGAAGCCATGAAATCTAAGATGGGATCCATGTATGAGAATAAAGTATGGACTTTGGTTGACTTGCCCGCTGATCGGCAAGCAATTGAGAATAAATGGATCTTCAAGAAGAAGACTGACGCTGACGGTAATATTACTGTCTACAAAGCTCGACTTGTCGCAAAAGGTTTTTGACAAGTTCAAGGGATTGACTATGATGAGACCTTCTCACCCGTAGCGATGCTTAAGTCTGTCCGAATCATGTTAGCAATTGCCGCATTTTATGATTATGAAATTTGGCAGATGGATGTCAAAACTGCATTCCTGAATGGATTTCTAGAAGAAGAGTTGTATATGATGCAACCAGAAGGTTTTGTCGATCCAAAGGGAGCTAACAAAGCGTGCAAGCTCCAGCGATCCATTTATGGACTGGTGCAAGCCTCTCGGAATTGGAATAAACGCTTTGATAGTGTGATCAAAGCATTTGGGTTTATACAGACTTTCGGAGAAGCCTGTATTTACAAGAAAGTGAGTGGGAGCTCTGTAGCATTTCTGATATTATATGTGGATGACATATTGCTGATTGGAAATGATATAGAATTTCTGGATAGCATAAAGGGATACTTGAATAAGAGTTTTTCAATGAAGGACCTCGGTGAAGCTGCTTACATATTAGGCATAAAGATCTATAGAGATAGATCAAGACGCTTAATTGGACTTTCACAAAGCACATACCTTGACAAGATTTTGAAGAAGTTCAAAATGGATCAAGCAAACAAAGGGTTCTTGCATGTGTTACAAGGTGTGAAGTTGAGTCAGACTCAATGCCCGACCACTGCAGAAGATAGAGAGAAAATGAAAGATGTTCCCTATGCTTCAGCCATAGGTTCTATCATGTATGCAATGTTGTGTACCAGACCTGATGTGTGCCTTGCTATAATTTTAGCAGGGAGGTACCAAAGTAATCCAGGAGTGGATCACTGGACAGCGGTCAAGAACATCCTGAAATACCTGAAAAGGACTAAGGATATGTTTCTCGTATATGGAGGTGACAAAGAGCTCATTGTAAACGATTACATTGATGCAAGCTTTGACACTGATCCGGACGATTCTAAATCCCAAACCGGATACGTGTTTACATTAAACGGTGGAGCTGTCAGTTGGTGCGGTTCTAAACAAAGCGTCGTAGCGGGATCTACATGTGAAGCGGAGTACATAGCTGCTTCGGAAGCAGCAAACGAAGGAGACTGGATGAAGGAGTTCATATCCGATCTAGGTGTTATACCTAGTGCATCGGGTCCAATGAAAATCTTTTGTGACAATACTGGTGCAATTGCCTTGGCAAAGGAATCCAGATTTCACAAGAGAACCAAGCACATCAAGAGACGCTTCAATTCCACCCGGGATCTAGTCTAGGTGGGAGACATAGAGATTTGCAAGATACATACGGATCTGAATGTTGCAGACCCGTTGACTAAGCCTCTTCCACGAGCAAAACATGATCAGCACCAAGGCTCCATGGGTGTTAGAATCATTACTTTGTAATCTAGATTATTGACTCTAGTGCAAGTGGGAGACTGAAGGAAATATGCCCTAGAGGCAATAATAAAGTTATTATTTATTTCCTTATATCATGATAAATGTTTATTATTCATGCTAGAATTGTATTAACCGGAAACATAATACATGTGTGAATACATAGACAAACAAAGTGTCACTAGTATGCCTCTACTTGACTAGCTCGTTAATCAAAGATGGTTATGTTTCCTAACCATGAACAAAGAGTTGTTATTTGATTAACGAGGTCACATCATTAGTTGAATGATCTGATTGACATGACCCATTCCATTAGCTTAGCACCCGATCGTTTAGTATGTTGTTGTTGCTTTCTTCATGACTTATACATGTTCCTATGACTATGAGATTATGCAACTCCTGTTTGCCGGAGGAACACTTTGTGTGCAACCAAACGTCACAACGTAAATGGGTGATTATAAAGGTGCTCTACAGGTGTCTCCAAAGGTAGATGTTGGGTTGGCGTATTTCGAGATTAGGATTTGTCACTCCGATTGTCGGAGAGGTATCTCTGGGCCCTCTCGGTAATGCACATCACATAAGCCTTGCAAGCATTACAACTAATGAGTTAGTTGCGAGATGATGTATTACGGAACGAGTAAAGAGACTTGCCGGTAACGAGATTGAACTAGGTATTGGATACCGACGATCGAATCTCGGGCAAGTAACATGCCGATGACAAAGGGAACAACGTATGTTGTTATGCGGTCTGACCGATAAAGATCTTCGTAGAATATGTAGGAGCCAATATGGGCATCCAGGTCCCGCTATTGGTTATTGACCGGAGATTTGTCTCAGTCATGTCTACATTGTTCTCGAACCGTAGGGTCCGCACGCTTAACGTTACGATGACAGTTATTATGAGTTTATGCATTTTGATGTACCGAAGTTAGTTCGGAGTCCCAGATGTGATCACGGACATGACGAGGAGTCTCGAAATGGTCGAGACATAAAGATCGATATATTGGAAGTCTATATTTGGACATCGGAATTGTTCCGGGTGAAAATCGGCATTTTACCGGAGTACCGAGGGGTTACTGGAACCCCCCCGGGGGTTGATGGGCCTACATGGGCCATAAGGGAGAAGAGAGGGGACGTCCAGGGCAGGCCGCGCGCCCCCTCCCCCCTAGTCCGAATAGTACAATGAGGGGAGGGGCGGCGCCCCCCTTTCCTCTTCTCCCTCTCCCTTTCCTTCTCCAACAAGGCAAGAGAGAGGGGAGTCCTACTCCCGGTGGGAGTAGGACTCCTCCAGGCGCACCCCTTGGGGCCGGCCGCACCTTCCCCTCCCTTCTTTATATACGGGGGCAGGGGGGCACCCTAGAGGACACAAGTTGATCATCGTGATAGTTCCTTAGCCGTGTGCGGTGCCCCCCTCCACCATAGTCCACCTCGGTCATATCGTTGCAGTGCTTAGGCGAAGCCCTGCGTCGGTAGAACATCATCATCGTCACCACGCCGTCGTGCTGACGGAACTCATCCCCGAAGCTTTGCTGGATCGGAGCCCGGGGAGCGTCATCGAGTTGTATGTGTGCTAAGAACTCGGAGGTGCCGGAGTAACGGCGCTTGGATCGGTCGGATCGGGAAGACGTACGACTACTTCCTCTATGTTGCGTCAACGCTTCCGTTGCGGTCTACGAGGGTACGTAGACAACACTCTCCCCTCTCGTTGCTATGCAGTACCATCATCTTGCGTGTGCGTAGGAAATTTTTTGAAATTACTACGAAACCCAACATAATTATCTCTTACAAATATAATCTCCTAACATACGGACTCATGGTCCACATAGTATTCTCCGTCTTCAGCGATCACGTGGTCAAGAAAGAATGCCACCAATTCCTCTTGAATTGCTCGCATGCGAGCTGGTGCTAGGAGTTCATCCCGCTTCCGAAACATCTAATTTGAAGAAGGGGGTCAATACATACACATATATATATGAATGAATGAAACTCAACACAAATGATGGTAATAAAATAAAATTGTGAATGTTGTTATTTACGCACTTCATATTGTTCGTCAGTGTAGCCCCGCTCACAGGTCGTGTGGCGGATGGACTCGCAAATGTAGTATCCATAGAAATTATTCCCTTGTTCCTTCCACAACCACTTTACAAGAAATAGAGGTCAATCAAACTGATAAGCAAGAATGCCAAATGGTATTGATGAAACTAACGCTTGAATCAATAGGAGATGCGTGGAACATGCTACTATAGTACTTACTTTCGGGTGTCAAAATTGCAGCTTCTTCGGGAGTCCCGGAGCTTTTTTGGTGATTTTTTTCCAAACCCTGCCAGATAAAGAAAACAATTACTTGATATATCAGGAAATGAACAAAGTTGCTGATGTGGTGGATAATGATCGATTTAACTTACTTCTCGAGCATTTGAGTCATGTCCGCATAGTCCTGGGGATCTTTCGTCTTGAGTCTAAGACGGTTACTAGTCCCTGCTCAAGCTTAATCTCTAGGAGAATATAGTGGAAACTGCACACGCATGCATAACTCATCAATTACATTACTATAACCTTGACTAATATATAAGGGAAACTGAATACGCACAAGACAGTAACACTCACTTGAAGTTGTAAGGAAAGAGTATTATATCTTTGTTTTCATTTATTACCAACGATCGTAGCAAGTTGACCTCGGTATCTGCGGGATGAAATTTAACCTCAGTTTCATCTATGAGATATGTGTTAATGAACCCAATATCACCGACTTGTCTTTTCTTCAATTCGGCGATCTTCAATCTGCATAATATAGCGAGGATAATTATAAATACATGCAATGAAAGAGTTGAGCTATATAGAGAGACTTAATGGCAGAAGTAGTACTACTTACAGACAGTAGCAGGTGACCGTTGCTTTATCGAGGGCCAATTGATTGAAAAACTGAAAGAACTCCTCAAATGGAACAGGCAACAGATCAATTCCAACGAGATCATGCTCCTTTTTAACTCTCATATACAAAGTACTCCTCCCCCCAGACTCCCTGCAGATTTTCAAGTACCAATCATGCAATCTTTCATCTTTGACGAGAGGCTTCCCGTACTCGTATCTTTGTATCTGCACCTCCATGAAATCATAATGTACATTGTCGGGCAGGTAATCTCCAAGATTGCTATAACCGGGCACCATCCTTGGATCATTAGCGACGATGTCACTAGGCACCTTGAGCGGGGGGCACGATTTCTTCGCTTGTTCGCCGAGCTGTGCAATTTGTTTCCCAGCTCGTCGTTCTTTCAGCCTTTGATCACTGACAGTACTTCCCGACCGCTCCGCTTCGACAAATTCCTTTCCAATAATGCGCTCATAGTTTCCTTTCGGCGGAGACTTGGGTGGTTTTGTCAGGGTAGCCAAAGTGTGCTTCACTTTCACCGGATCTACCTTCTTCTCCGGAGGTGGATGTTTCTTTGCTTTCACCCCTTCAAAGAAGTTCCTCACTTCTTCTCGGGCGATCTCGGCATTCTCCTCCGGGGTCCTCTCATATGGTAACTTCTCTGGAGTCTCCAGAGAAGGACCGAATCTGTATGTCCTCCCGCCTCTGGCTGTACTGCTAGACGCCGGCAGAGCAGACGGAGCGGTTGTCTTCTTTACTTGCTTACGAGGTGGAGGAGGACTACGACGCGCCGGAGCAGCCGGAGCGGCGGCAGGTCTCTTCCGCCCTTGCTGACGAGGCGGAGAAGGAGGAGGCTGGCTGCTCGGGCGCGCCGGCACAGGCGGAGAAGGAGGCGGAGTGCCACCACACACCGGAGAAGGAGCCGACCGAGTGCCCTGTCATCACTCGCGGAGGAGGAGGCGGTGGAGGAGGCGGAGTGCCCTGACTTGCCGGAGGAGGAGGAGGAGGCAGAGGCGTCCAGTTCGGAAGGTTGATGAGCTCCTTCCGCCATAGGCATGGAGTCTTCAGAGCAGAACCCAACCTAGTCTTCCCTTCACCGGTAGGGTGGTCAAGCTGGAGGTCCTCAAATCCCTCCGTTATTTCATCCACCATCACCCTAGCATATTCTTCTGGAATCGGCCGGCAGTGAAAAGTTGCGCCGGGTTCAGTAGGATAAATAGAGCCAACAGCCGCCTTGACCTTCAAATTCATCCATTGCGTCATAAGGTGGCAATTTTGAGACTCCGTGATAGCATCCACGGGATAGCTGGCAGGAGCCGTCAAGGCATGCTCCGGCTGAAGCAGCTCGGTGGAAGAAATGCTGCTTCTCCGCTGAGATGGCGGGGTAGCTTCGGGGGAAGCTTCGGCAGTTCGTTTGCTGCGATTTGCTTCTCATTCCTCTATCGCTTGTACCCTTGCTTGCAGCGCCTGCATTTGGGTCTGCTGCACTTTTTTCCTCCTCTCGTGGCATTTTTAACCACCTGCGTCCGGAAACCCAACCTTCCACGGAATGGAGCCTGGCATGCCTCGTGTCTGTCCAGGGTGCTCAGGATTCCCGAGGGCCATTGTGAGCTCGTCATTCTCTCTGTTTGGAAAGAACGTCCCTTGCTGCGCTGCTTCGATATAGTGCTTAAGCCTCTTGACTGGTATTTCCATTTGCTCGTCCGTCCAAATGCACTTCCCTGATACAGGGTCCAAGGTTCCGCCAGCCCTGAAGAACCAAGTCCGGCAACGGTCTGGCCAGTTAATTGTATCTGGTTCGATCCCTTTATCAACCAGATCATTCTCAGTCTTGGCCCACTTAGGCCGGGCTACGAGGTAGCCACCTGACCTCGTGCGATGGTGATGCTTCTTCTTTGCAGCATTTTGCTTGTTTGTCGCCGACATCTTCTTACTCTTTTCCAATGTCTTGTGGGCCACAAATGCGGGCCAGTGATCTCTGATCTTCTCATATCTGCCCTTGAATTCTGGTGTCTCTTTATTTTTGACAAACTTATTCAGCTCTTTCTTCCACCTCCTGAATAGTTCTGCCATCCTCTTAAGAGCAAAAGACTTGATTAATTGCTCTTTAACTGGCTTCTCCGGATCATCCTCTGGCGGTAGGGTGAAATTTGACTTCAGCTCAGTCCAGAGATCATTTTTCTGCATATCATTGACATAAGACACCTCAGGGTCTTCTGTAGCCGGCTTTAACCATTGCTGGATGCTGATCGGGATCTTGTCCCTAACCAAAACCCCGCACTGAGCAACAAATGCGCTCTTTGTCCGGAGGGGTTCAATCAGTTGGCCGTCGGGCGCGATTGCTATGATCTCAAACTTTTCATCCGAGCTCAACTTTTTCTTTGGGCCTCGTCTCTTTACCGAAGTTGTGCTCGATCCGGAGGGCTAGAAAAAAGAACAAATACTTAATTAATATGTGTACATACCAAAACAATGAATGCATTAATTAGCTAGTCAGCAGAAGCTTAACTAATATATATACCTGGCCGGACTCGGTTCGGTCACCGGAGACGTCATCACGGTCTCCTTCTTGCACCGGCATTGGGTCACCGAAGCCGTCCTCATGGTCTCCTTCTTGCACCAGCATATGGTCACCGGAGCCATCATAATCATAGCCAGCTGCTTCCAGACCGTCGGTGTCATTGAGAAACAACGAGCAGACGGCATCACTTCCTCGTGCGATTATGTCCCCCAACAACTCTTCTTGTACTTCATCTCGGGCGGTGTCCATAGTTTCTACAAATATTGACAACATGGCAATTATTATTCAAACATGACAGATGGATATATTAGTGGCAAACGTAGAACTAATATTAATTAGTGGCCTCGATGCTGCTTCTCTAGGGTTTGGGGTGGCCTCGATGCTGCTTCTCTAGGGTTTGGGGTGGCCTCGACAACGCTTCAAGGATAAAAAAAAGAAGAGGAACTTATCCTCTTTTTTTCTTCTTCTTCCTCTTTTTTTTATCAGGAACGAGGGTCATCGAGGGTCACCGAGCGGTAGAGGAAACCCTAAATAGCAAGTATCGTGGGTGTGAGATACATGTGGCCGTCGGTGTCGGACACTACATCCACGTCCCACAAGTGACGTGGGCGTCGAAGCCCGCGTCACTTGTGGGACGTGGATGTAGTGTCCGACACCGACGGCCACATGTATCTCACATCGACGATACTTGCTATTTAGGGTTTCCTCTAACGCTCGGCGGGAATGGTTCCACATTGTAACGATGCACGTCGGGAATGGTTCCAAGGTCAATGTGATCGCTGTCGGCACGCTACCTCTGCATCTCCCTTCGGGATTAGTTTTAAACCTTAATAATTGTTATTTAGTGCCAGCTTTGAGCATGAACATTGTATCGGGATCTCGTTTAATTCGAGATGGCTACTCTTTTAAATCTGAGAATAATGGTTGTTCCATTTTTAAGAGAGATATGTTTTATGGTCATGCTCCTATGGTGAATGGTTTATTCCTTATGAATCTCGAACGTGATGCTACACATATTCATAATGTGAGTACCAAAAGAAGTAAGGTTGATAATGATAGTCCCACATACTTGTGGCACTGCCGCCTTGGTCACATAGGTGTTAAACACATGAAGAAGCTCCATGCTGATGGACTTTTAGAGTCTCTTGATTATGAATCATTCGACACGTGCGAACCATGCCTTATGGGTAAAATGACCAAGACTCCGTTCTCAGGAACAATGGAGCGAGCAACCGACTTATTGGAAATCATACATACCGATGTGTGCGGTCCAATGAGTGTTGAGGCTCGCGGTGGCTATCGTTATGTTCTCACCCTCACTGATGATTTAAGTAGGTATGGGTATATCTACTTAATGAAACACAAGTCTGAAACCTTTGAAAAGTTCAAGGAATTTCAGAGTGAGGTTGAAAATCAACGTGACAGGAAAATCAAGTTTCTGCGATCAGATCGTGGAGGAGAATACTTGAGTCACGAGTTTGGGGCACACTTAAGAAAATGTGGAATAGTTTCACAACTCACGCCGCCTGGAACACCTCAGCGTAATGGTGTGTCCGAACGTCGTAATCGCACTCTATTAGATATGGTGCGATCTATGATGTCTCTTACCGATTTACCGCTTTCCTTTTGGGGCTATGCTTTAGAGACTGCCGCATTCACTTTAAATAGGGCTCCGTCGAAATCCGTTGAGACGACACCGTATGAATTATGGTTTGGGAAGAAACCTAAGCCGTCGTTTCTAAAAGTTTGGGGATGCGATGCTTATGTCAAGAAACTTCAACCTGAAAAGCTCGAACCCAAATCGGAAAAATGCGTCTTCATAGGGTACCCAAAAGAAACTATTGGGTACACCTTCTACCTCAGATCCGAAGGCAAGATCTTTGTTGCCAAGAATGGGTCCTTTCTGGAGAAAGAGTTTCTCTCGAAAGAAGTAAGTGGGAGGAAAGTAGAGCTTGATGAAGTATTACCTCTTGAACCGGAAAATGGCGCAACTCAAGAAAATGTTCCTGAGGTGCCAGCACCGACTAGAGAGGAAGTTAATGATAATGATCAAGATACTTCTGATCAAGCCCCTACTGAAATTCGAAGGTCCACAAGGACACGTTCCGCACCAGAGTGGTACGGCAACCCTGTCTTGGAAATCATGTTGTTAGACAATGGTGAACCTTCGAACTATGAAGAAGCGATGGCGGGACCGGATTCCGACAAATGGCTAGAAGCCATGAAATCCGAGATAGGATCCATGTATGAAAACGAAGTATGGACTTTGACTGACTTGCCCGTTGAACGGCGAGCCATAGAAAATAAATGGATCTTTAAGAAGAAGACAGACGCGGATGGTAATGTGACCATCTATAAAGCTCGGCTTGTCGCTAAGGGTTATCGACAAGTTCAAGGGGTTGACTACGATGAGACTTTCTCACCGGTAGCGAAGCTGAAGTCCGTCTGAATCATGTTAGCAATTGCCGCATTCTATGATTATGAAATATGGCAAATGGACGTCAAAACGGCATTCCTTAATGGTTTCCTTAAGGAAGAATTGTATATGATGCAGCCGGAAGGTTTTGTCGATCCTAAGAATGCTGACAAAGTGTGCAAGCTCCAACGCTCGATTTATGGGCTGGTGCAAGCATCTCGGAGTTGGAACATTCGCTTTGATGAGATGATCAAAGCGTTTGGGTTTACACAGACTTATGGAGAAGCCTGCGTTTACAAGAAAGTGAGTGGGAGCTCTGTAGCATTTCTCATATTATATGTAGATGACATACTGTTGATGGGAAATGATATAGAACTCTTGGACAGCATCAAGGCCTACTTGAATAAAAGTTTTTCAATGAAGGACCTTGGAGAAGCTGCTTATATATTAGGCATCAAAATCTATAGAGATAGATCGAGACGCCTCATAGGTCTTTCACAAAGCACATACCTTGATAAGATATTGAAGAAGTTCAATATGGATCAATCCAAGAAAGGGTTCTTGCCTGTGTTGCAAGGTATGAAATTGAGCTCAGCTCAATGTCTGACCACGGCAGAAGATATAGAAGAGATGAGCGTCATCCCCTATGCCTCAGCCATAGGTTCTATTATGTATGCCATGCTGTGTACTAGACCTGATGTAAACCTTGCCGTCAGTTTGGTAGGAAGGTACCAAAGTAATCCCGGCAAGGAACACTGGACAGCGGTCAAAAATATCCTGAAGTACCTGAAAAGGACTAAGGAAATGTTTCTCGTTTATGGAGGTGACGAAGAGCTCGTCGTAAAGGGTTACGTCGACGCTAGCTTCGACACAGATCTGGATGACTCTAAGTCACAAACCGGATACGTGTATATTTTGAATGGTGGGGCAGTAAGCTGGTGCAGTTGCAAGCAAAGCGTCGTGGCGGGATCTACATGTGAAGCGGAGTACATGGCAGGCTCGGAGGCAGCACATGAAGCAATATGGGTGAAGGAGTTCATCACCGACCTAGGAGTCATACCCAATGCGTCGGGGCCGATCAAGCTCTTCTGTGACAACACTGGAGCTATTGCACTTGCCAAGGAGCCCAGGTTTCACAAGAAGACAAGGCACATCAAGCGTCGCTTCAACTCCATTCGTGAAAATGTTCAAGATGGAGACATAGAGATTTGTAAAGTACATACAGACCTGAATATAGCAGATCCGTTGACTAAACCTCTCCCTAGAGCAAAACATGATCAACACCATAATTCCATGGGTGTTCGATTCATCACAATGTAACTAGATTATTGACTCTAGTGCAAGTGGGAGACTGTTGGAAATATGCCCTAGAGGCAATAATAAAAGCATTATTATTATATTTCCTTGTTCATGATAATTGTCTTTATTCATGCTATAATTGTGTTATCCGGAAATCGTAATACATGTGTGAATAACAGACACCAACATGTCCCTAGTGAGCCTCTAGTTGACTAGCTCGTTGATCAACAGATAGTCATGGTTTCCTGACTATGGACACTGGATGTCATTGATAACGAGATCACATCATTAGGAGAATGATGTGATGGACAAGACCCAATCCTAAACATAGCACAAGATCGTATAGTTCGTTTGCTAGAGTTTTCCAATGTCAAGTATCTTTTCCTTAGACCATGAGATCGTGTAACTCCCGGATACCGTAGGAGTGCTTTGGGTATGCCAAACATCACAACGTAACTGGGTGACTATAAAGGTAGACTACGGGTATCTCCGAAAGTGTCTGTTGGGTGACATGGATCAAGACTGGGATTTGTCACTCCGTATGACGGAGAGGTATCACTGGGCCCACTCGGTAATGCATCATCATAATGAGCTCAAAGTGACCAAGTGTCTGGTCACGGGATCATGCATTACGGTACGAGTAAAGTGACTTGCCGGTAACGAGATTGAACGAGGTATTGGGATACCGACGATCGAATCTCGGGCAAGTAACATATCGATAGACAAAGGGAATAGCGTACGGGGTTGATAGAATCCTCGACATCGTGGTTCATCCGATGAGATCATCGTGGAGCATGTGGGAGCCAACATGGGTATCCAGATCCTGCTGTTGGTTATTGACCGGAGAGTCGTCTCGGTCATGTCTGCTTGTCTCCCGAACCCGTAGGGTCTACACACTTAAGGTTCGGTTACGCTAGGGTTGTAGGGATATGTATATGCAGTAACCCGAATGTTGTTCGGAGTCCCGGATGAGATCCCGGACGTCACGAGGAGTTCCGGAATGGTCCGGAGGTAAAGATTTATATATGGGAAGTCCTGTTTTGGGCATCGGGACAAGTTTCGGGGTTATCGGTATTGTACCGGGACCACCAGAAGGGTCCCGGGGGTCCACCGGGTGGGTCCACCTGTCCCGGGGGGGCCACATGGGCTGTAGGGGGTGCGCCTTGGCCTAATGGGCCAAGGGCACCAGCCCCACATAGGCCCATGCGCCTAGGGTTTAAGGGGGAAAGAGTCCTAGGAGGGGAAGGCACCTCCTAGGTGCCTTGGGGGGGAGGGAAACCCCCCTTGGCCGCCACACCCCCTAGGAGATTGGATCTCCTAGGGCCGGCCACCCCCCCTTGGCACCCCTATATATAGTGGGGGAGAGGAGGGACTTCATACCTGAACGCCTTGGCCTTTGGTTGCCTCCTTCTCCCTCCCCAACACCTCCTCCACCTCCATAGTGCTTAGCGAAGCTCTGCCGGAGTACTGCAGCTCCATCAACACCACGCCGTCGTGCTGTTGCTGGTGCCATCTTCCTCAACCTCTCCTCCCTCCCTTGCTGGATCAAGAAGGAGGAGACGTGGCTGTTCCGTACGTGTGTTGAACGCGGAGGTGCCGTCCGTTCGGCGCTGGTCATCGGTGATTTGGATCACGTCGAGTACGACTACATCATCACCGTTCTTTTGAACGCTTCCGCTCGCGATCTACAAAGGTATGTAGATGCATCTAATCACTCGTTGCTAGATGAACTCCTAGATGATCTTGGTGAAACGAGTAGGAAAATTTTTGTTTTCTGCAACGTTCCCCAACAGGGGCGGCGCGCGTCGGGGCAAGGATGCGGGCGACGGTGACGGGGGCAGGCCGGGGCGGTGCGCGTCGGGGCAGGGGCACGGGCGACGGCGATGATGAGGGCGGGCCGGGGCGGGCGGCGTCAGCATCGTCGGGGGCGGCAACTGCAAGATGAGAGTGAAAATTTCCTAAGTGTGGGCTTATAGAGCAGAGCCTTTAGTCCCGGTTCATGGCAGCAACCGGGACTAAAGGTGGGCATTAGTCCCGGTTGGTGCCACCAACCAGGACCAAAGGCCTTGTGCTGCTGCGGCGTCGAAAGTTTAGTCCCAGCTCGCTAGTTGAGAGGGGTGCGCAGTGGTTTATAAGCCCCACTGCTGCACCCCTCTCGAGCTTCTCTCCATTGCAGGCTTACGGGCCTAATTGTCACTTCTATGCCTGTGGGCCTACTGGGCCTCCTGCGGGCCTGAATCCTGGCCCTTGGATGGGTTTCTAGTCGTATTCAGGCCGTGGGGGCCCAGTAGGTGGCACTTTTTTTGTTTTTTTGTTGCTTTATTTATTTTATTTTCTTTTGTTTTTTGCTTTATTTTTTAATTCTTTATGCTTTTAGTTTTAGAAAAATTATAAACTTTTTAATTCTTTTATTTTATTTTAATTCTTTTATTGTGTTTCTACTTACAACAAAATACTTATTGTTGCTATTTTTTCCAGTTTTTTTGTTTTGTTTTCTGCATTATTTATTTTCTTTTGTTTTTTGCTTTATTTTTTTTATTCTTTTTGCTTTTAGTTTTAGAAAAATTATAAAATTTCTGTTAGTGCCATTAGTTTTCAAATTTGAAAACACTTTTATAGTTTTTTTTCTTTTCTTTGTTGCTTTATTTATTTTATTT
>NC_041392.1:73997992-74027298 GCF_002162155.2 Triticum dicoccoides
TTGATTAACTTTACTATAAAATAGTTTTTTTCCTGTTTTTTTGATTTGTTTTTTGCATTATTTATTTTCTTTCTTTTTTTGCTTTAATTTTTAATTCTGTTTGCTTTTAGGTTAGCAAAATTATAAACTTTCTGTTAGTGCCATTAGTTTTAGAAAAATTATAAACTTTCTGTTAGTGCCATTAGTTTTCAAATTTGAATAGTTAAAATTTGAATTCTTTGAAATTTGTGTGAATCACAAGTTTGTGATTAACTTATTAAAAAAATGAGAATAGATGCGCTTATAGAGAAAATTCAACCTAAATTCATAGTAAATTTCTATGAATTTCAGAGAAATTCACTCTGAATTTAGGTTAAACTTTTCTCTATTAGGGCATCTATTTTCACTTTGAGAGGAGCTCAACAAGGCAGAGAGGGAAGGGCTTATAAACCGGTGTGAGCCCCCTTCGGTTGGCGAGGTGGGACTAAACTCTGCCCGCAATGAGGACAAACCCTTTAGTCCCGGTTTGTGGCACAAACCGGGACTAATGGTCATGGGCCAGGGGCGAGGAGAAAAATTATAAACTTTTTGTTAGTGCCATTAGTTTTAGAAAAATTATAAACTTTCTGTTAGTGCCATTAGTTTTTAAATTTGAATAGTTAAAATTTGAATTCTTTGAAATTTGTTTGAATCACAAGTTTGTGATTAACTTTACTTTTTCCATTTTTTTTGTTTTTGAATTATTTATTTTCTTTTATTTTTTGCATTTTTTAATTCTTTTTGCTTTTAGGTCAGAAAATTATAAACTTTCTGTTAGTGCCATCAGTTTTAGAAAAAATTATAAACTTTCTGTTAGTGCCATTAGTTTTCAAATTTGAATAATGGTATTACGAGGGCCGAACCATAAGACATTAAAGCATTTCAAATGAACTCTGAAAAAGTTGAAAGTTGGCATGGTATCATAATTTCAACCACATGGCATGTGCATGTACAAAACGGACAATGGTAGCATACTCGTGTGTTACAAAGTTGGCATGGTATCATCATAACAGTTGCGGGAGAAAGTCTTCACTTTTTCTTCGCTTGTGTCATTTGCTTATTGCGCCGTAACCATGGATAATCTTCATCGTTTACCAGGATGCTTGGGTCAGCCTTGACATTGAAGGGAGGAATTTCATGAAACTTTTCATAATCTTCAGACATGTCTGTCTTGCCGTCCACTCCCAGGATGTCCCTTTTTCGTGAAAGAACTATGTGGCGCTTTGGCTCATCGTATGATGTATTTGCTTCCTTATCTTTTCTTTTTCTCGGTTTGGTAGACATGTCCTTCACATAGATAACCTGTGCCACATCATTGGCTAGGACGAACGGTTCGTCGGTGTACCCAAGATTTTTCAGATCCACTGTTGTCATTCCGTACTGTGGGTCTACCTGTACCCCGCCGCCTGACAGATTGGCCCATTTGCACTTAAACAAAGGGACCTTAAAATCAGGTCCGTAGTCAAGTTCCCATATGTCCACTATGTAACCATAATATGTGTCCTTTCCGCTCTCGGTTGCTACATCAAAGCGGACACCGCTGTTTTGGTTGGTGCTCTTTTGATCTTGGGCGATCGTGTAAAATGTATTCCCATTTATCTCGTATCCTTTGTAAGTCAATACAGTCAAAGATGGTCCCCTGGACAACAAGTACAACTCATCACAAATAGTGTTGTCACCTCTAAGACGTGTTTCCAACCAATTGCTGAAAGTCCTGATGTGTTCACATGTAATCCAGTCGTCGCACTGCTCCGGGTGTTTGGAGCGCAGACTGTTCTTGTGTTCATCGACATACGGGGTCACCAAGGTAGAGTTCTGTAGAACTGTGTAGTGTGCTTGAGACCAAGAATATCCGTCCCTGCATATTATTGAGTCACTTCCAAGAGTGCCTTTTCCAGTCAGTCTCCCCTCATACCGCGATTTAGGGAGACCTATCTTCTTAAGGCTAGGAATGAAGTCAACACAAAACCCGATAACATCCTCTGTTTGATGGCCCATGGAGATGCTTCCTTCTGGCCTAGCGCGGTTATGGACATATTTCTTTAGGACTCCCGTGAACCTCTCAAAGGGGAACATATTGTGTATAAATACGGGCCCCAGGATGACAATCTCGTCGACTAGATGAATTAGGACGTGCGTCATGATATTGAAGAAGGATGGTGGGAACACCAGCTCAAAACTGACAAGACATTGCGCCACATCACTCCTTAGCCTTGGTACGATTTCCGGATCGATCACCTTCTGAGAGATTGCATTGAGGAATGCACATAGCTTCACAATGGCTAATCGGACGTTTTCCGGTAGAAGCCCCCTCAATGCAACCGGAAGCAGTTGCGTCATAATCACGTGGCAGTCATGAGACTTTAGGTTCTGAAACTTTTTCTCTGGCATATTTATTATTCCCTTTATATTCGATGAGAAGCCAGTCGTGACCTTCATACTGAGCAGGCATTCAAAGAAGATTTATTTCTCTTCTTTCGTAAGAGCGTAGCTGGCAGGACCTTTATACTGCTTCGGAGGCATGGCGTCTTTTTCGTGCAAACGTTGTAGGTCCTCCCGTGCCTCAGGTGTATCTTTTGTCTTCCCATACACGCCCAAGAAGCCTAGCAGGTTCACGCAAAGGTTCTTCGTCACGTGCATCACATCGATTGAAGAGCGGACCCCTAGGTCTTTCCAATAGGGTAGGTCCCAAAATATAGATTTCTTCTTCCACATGGGTGCGTGTCCCTCAGTGTCATTCAGAACAGCTAGTCCATCGGGACCCTTTCCAAAGACTACGTGTAAATCATTGACCATAGCAAGTACGTGATCACCGGTACGCATGGCGGACTTCTTCCGGTGATCTGCCTCGCCTTTGAAATGCTTGCCTTTCTTTCGACATTGATGGTTGGTCGGAAGAAATCGACGATGGCCCAGGTACACATTCTTCCAGCATTTGTCCAGGTATATACTTTCAGTGTCATCTAAACAGTGCGTGCATGCGTGGTATCCTTTGTTTGTCTATCCTGAAAGGTTACTGAGAGCGGGCCAATCGTTGATGGTCACGAACAGCAACGCCTTTAGGTTAAATTCCTCTTGCCTGCTCTCATCCCACGTACGTACACCGTTCCCATTCCACAGCTGTAAAAGTTCTTCAACTAATGGCCTTAGGTACACATCAATGTCGTTGTCGGGTTGCTTAGGGCCTTGGATGAGAACTGGCATCATAATGAACTTCCGCTTCATGCACATCCAAGGAGGAAGGTTATACATACATAGAGTCACGGGCCAGGTGTTGTGATTGCTGCTCTGCTGCCCGAAAGGATTAATGCCATCCGCGCTTAAAGCAAACCATACATTCCTTGGGTCCTTTGCAAACTCATCCCAGTACTTTCTCTCGATTTTTCTCCACTGCGACCCGTCAGCGGTGCTCTCAACTTCCCATCTTTCTTTCGGTTCTCACTGTGCCATCGCATCAACTTGGCATGCTCTTCGTTTCTGAACAGACGTTTCAACCGTGGTATTGTAGGATCCTACCACATCACCTTCACAGGAACCCTCTTCCTGGGGGGCTCGCCGTCAACATCACCAGGGTCATCTCGTCTGATCTTATACCGCAATGCACCGCATACCGGGCATGCGTTCAGATCCTTGTATGCACCGCGGTAGAGGATGCAGTCATTAGGGCATGCATGTATCTTCTCCACCTCCAATCCTAGAGGGCATACGACCTTCTTTGTTGCGTATGTACTGTCGGGCAATTCGTTATCCTTTGGAAGCTTCTTCTTCAATATTTTCAGTAGCTTCTCAAAACCTTTGTCAGCCACAGCATTCTCTGCCTTCCACTGCAGCAATTCTAGTACGGTACCGAGCTTTGTGTTGCCATCTTCGCAATTGGGGTACAACCCTTTTTTGTGATCCTCTAACATGCGATCGAACTTCAGCTTCTTCTTTTGACTTTCGCATTGCGTCCTTGCATCGACAATGACTCGGCGGAGATCATCATCATCGGGCACATCGTCTGGTTCCTCTTGATCTTCAGCAGCTTCACCTGTTGCAGCATCATTGGGCACATCGTCTGGTTCCTCTTGATCTTCACCAGCTCCCCCCGTTGCTGCATCACCGTATTCAGGGGGCACATAGTTGTCATCGTACTCTTCTTCTTCGCCGTCTTCCATCATAACCCCTATTTCTCCGTGCCTCGTCCAAACATTATAGTGTGGCATGAAACCCTTGTAAAGCAGGTGGGAGTGAAGGATTTTCCGGTTAGAGTAAGACCTTGTATTCCCACATTCAGTGCATGGACAACACATAAAACCATTCTGCTTGTTTGCCTCAGCCGCATCGAGAAACTCATGCACGCCCTTAATGTACTCGCAGGTGTGTCTGTCACCGTACATCTATTGTCGGTTCATCTGCGTGCATTATATATAATTAAGTGTCCAAATTAATAGAAGTTCATCATCACATTAAAACCAAAGTGCATACATAGTTCTCATCTAACAACATATAGCTCTCCACAGCATCTAATTAATTAAACCATACATTGAAACTATGTAAAATATTTCAATGCGAAAACAAATGCGATCATAATCGCAACCAAGGTAACAATTGATCCAATGGCATAATGATACCAAGCCTCGGTATGAATGGCATATTTTCTAATCTTTCTAATATTCAAGCGCATTGCATCCATCTTGATCTTGTGATCATCGACGACATCCGCAACATGCAACTCCAATATCATCTTCTCCTCCTCAATTTTTTTTATTTTTTCCTTCAACAAATTGTTTTCTTCTTCAACTAAATTTAACCTCTCACAATAGGGTCGGTTGGCATTTCTGATTCACATACATCCTACATAAATAAAATCTATGTCACGTTGGTCGGCATAATTTTCATAAACAATAAATGAACCAGTAGTTATAAAGACAATATATATACCACATCCGAATCATAGACAGGACAAGGGACGATGGGGGCGGATACCAAAACCATCGCACTATATAAGATGCAATAATAAAAGTAAGAAAATAATACAAGTATCTATGTAAACATACAAGTAAGAACATTTTTCCTTTCAGAAAGAAGATAAGAACAAGAGGCTCACCACGGTGGTGCCAGCGATAAGCTCGGCGCGGATGATCGACGGCGGTGAAGATGGGGACGGGGCGTGACAGACTGCTAAACCTAGACAAATATTGTGGAAAATGGAGCTTGAAGGTCGAGCTTGGAGAGGAGAAAGCTTAAGTAGTGTGGCTCGGGCATTCCATCGAACACCTTGTGTGCATAGGAGGTGAGCTAGAGCACCACCAAGCCCTCTCCCCCTCGGCCAGAAAAAAACAGAGCAGTGTGCTCTGCTCTTACGCGAGGGGGTATGTATAGGCACCTCATTGGTCCCGGTTGGTGGCATGAACCGGTACTAAAGGGTTGCCTTTGGTCCTGGTTCAAGCCACCAACCGGGACCAATGGTGGTGGGCCAGGAGCGAGGCCCATTGGTCCCGGTTCGTCCCACCAACCGGGACCAAAAGGTCCAGATGAACCGGGACTAATGGCCCACGTGGCCCGGCCGGCCCCCTGGGCTCACGAACCGGGACTAATGCCCCCATTGGTCCTGGTTCTGGACTGAACCGGGACTAATGGGCTGACCCGGCCTGGACCAAAGCCCTGTTTTCTACTAGTGGTATCAAGATTTAAAGTAAAGAAGTTGTTGAAAAGCATAATGAACATAATCTTGAGGGCGAAAATTGCATCAAAGCTACAATGGAGACGCCAAGGACTGGGGGGGCAGCAAGCAAATCCAATGATCAATGAAAGCAAACCAAAAGAAAACAAAGGCCGAAATAAGCGCAAGTGTAAGAGATCAAAGATCACCTTCGCTGAACTATCGGATAAATATCAAAAAAAGTGTGAAGAGAAGAATGCTTATCGGCCAAATCATGCAAAGAAACCAATGTTACCCCCAAGGCGCAAATATGAGGATTGGCATTGGCAAAGTGATAATTTTAATGCAACATATTCATATCCTTATTTTTGGCCGCCAATGCCAATGCCGTGGATGCCTCCCTATGTTCATATAGATTCATATTCATCATGGGACAGGTATGATACAAGGGCACATTTTCCATCTTATTTTAGACCATCTCACCAATATTATGCATCTCCGAGAAGATCAACATTTGAACGATCACATGTTAAAGACCGTTTCAATCATAACGAATCGGTCCAGAGCTCAAGGAAGAAGAAAGAGGCGGTAAAGCAAATTTACCGCATGAAAAGAGATGGTCGTAAGTGTGTTGCTTCAGATTTGATCTCAAATAACAAAGAGCCAATTAAAGTGTTGACATTGGCTACAAAAGGCAAAGAAGTGAAGCAATCAATTAATAAAAATCAGAGTGCCAAATCTGAAGAAAAGAGGTTGAGGGTGCACAAGGCCCAAAACGAGTTGCCATTGGTTGAAACAAAGTCATAGCCGACATGCTCACTCGGCTTATCATATTGGCAAAAGAAGAAATTACAAAATCTTAGTGCACAAGAGCTGAGAAAGAAGAACATGGCATGGGTTCCCAAGAAGATCAATCAAGATAAAAATGATGTGCATGCTTCTATTGCAACAAGTACAATAAAAGTGAAGAAGGAAAAGAACGAAAGCAACAAACAATTAAGCCGAAGGTGCGCATCACAACATCAAAATCTTCGGTTAGCACATCATCCATTTTCTTCAACCATGTTGTTGATGCCTTTGCCATGGAATTCATCCCTAGGTATGATCAATTACCCTCCATGGATTTATTTTGATCCATGGATGCAACATAATTTTCTATATCACGAGAGGGTATTACCAAATTACAATACATATGGTTAGTTACATTGTTGCTAATACAAAGGGGCCAAATATTTTATTCCTATTTATTTGTTTATTTCGGCTATACATAATTTGGTGGGTGAATTCTACATGGATCTCATGTTAATGGCCGATATTTATCTATCGCCCTAAGAATATGTCAAAGCATGTCCGGTGTAGTATCTTAACACCGTCCTTAGTTCAATTGGAGACCAAAACAAGCCTCATGCTGCTTAAAATATTTTTTTTCACAATAATCAAAGCCGAGTATAAAATTTTATTCAGTTTGGGCTTTTGGTTGCCATAGGTGCTATACATATTGAGACTTTCGGTGATTCGTTATGAGTAGTACAACAAATATCCAAGAGTTATCAATGTTTTGACGAATCACTTATAGTTTATCTTGAGGTATGTCTAGATGCAAAATTTACCTTGGGTTGCTTTAAAATTGTTCATATTTCTAGACATGACAATTCGGAAAAGTTGGCACAGCAAGCATCTGGCTACTATGTTAATCATGATGTGTTGCATTTCTATCAATAGCTGATGCTTAGTCTCATCAACATAGGTAAGGCCGAACCGAAGTCCACCGCTTCGGCCACTAATATTTTTTTATGCAGGTAAAAGTGAGGATTGGAGAAAGTTTATTGTTGATTATCTGCAAAGTCCTAACAAAAGAGTGAATAATATGGTTCAGAGGATGGCCTTGAGATACATATCTATGGAACTTTATCATCAAATTGTTAATGAAGTTGAAAAGGTTTCACACAAGTTTGCATCAAGGATTCAAACAAATAATGGCCGATATATATTTATCGTCCTAAGCACATGCAAAGTGGCCGATGGAGTGTTGACATCATCCTTAGAACCAACAGGTACAAGTTATTTTTCGGCACGCTACCTTTGCCGAAAAACAGGGAGGACATGTGTTGACACTAAAAAATGGCATGATCGCAAAGAGTAACTTGAGGTTATAATGAGATGATGTCAAATTCATGATTTCATGTCACCATTGGATGACTCTCTTCAAGCCGATGGGAATAAATATATAGATGGTCCAAAACGGAGCTCGGATGCAAAAGTTATGACAATCTTAGAGATGTTCGTATTGATACCAGATTATAAAATGGCATGAAACCTAACCAAGATGGCCTCTGATGGAAAAAGTTACAACTGCAAATTTCTTCGTCTCGTCGAAACAGACGATTTTGATATAAAAATCGTCCTCATTCGAAGTCGTATGCAAAAGTTACACGCAAAATAGTGGGTTACAGCAGTATTTGGCCAGATCATCCGGGCCGGCCGGGAAGGCTGGATGAATGACCCGAATATCCGAGCTATCATCCGGATGGCACCTAGATCATCTGGGTAAAGTCCGGATAATCCGGACATGAATCCGGACGTCCAGATAAGTTTTTCTGCTGTAGACTTTAGAAAACGACCCTAAACACCCACAAGATGGCCTCAGATCGAAAAGTGTTCAACATGAAAGTTGTGCGTCTCGTCGAGGCGGTTGATTTGGATGTAAAAAACGTCCAAATACGAGGTCGTATGTGGATTCTAGAGCCAAAAGAGTAAGCTGCTGTCAAAAAACTGTGCTAGGCCGGATCATCCGGGCCTAGAGCCGGACATCCAGACCGGAAATCATGAGAAGTCCGAATTTGGCCAAATTTTGATGATTTGGATGACAAGCAAGTCCTTTTCTTATACGGGAAGTCCATCCGCCTCTTATATAGATAAGAGGTGACGGCCGATTGAACAACAACACCAATCGAATAAACACATCTACTACTTTTTCGTGTTCATCTACTTTTTATCTCTCCCTTGTATCTTTCTTCTCGTTCTTCGCTAGTTCTTCATGCCGGAGGGCTGCGGAATCACGAGGCTCTAGGGGTGAGCGAATCAACCTGGAGCGGCCCATAGCCGCCGCGAGCCCTGACGGGGTCCCTCCCGGGTAAGCGGGGCTTCGGGTCTACAAAAATGTCTGCCGGCTGTCCTGCGTATCACGCTGCCGGTCGGACCTCCTTCGACGCGAGCTGCGGTGCATCACCCCCGGCATCGAGGGTACATGGTGACGTGTTCGTGTGCGAACATCTCAACCCCTTATGCGTCTGGAAGTAGTGACCGATGTCATCGTTCACCTTAATTCTGACACTACCTTTCTGGACTTGAGTATCCACCTGGTGCCTCCAGGTTTCACTAAAACCCTTCATGCGCATTGCTTTCTGAAGAAAAGGTCATTTTACTTTATCATAAGCCTTCTCGAAATCCACTTTTAAGATAACCCCGTCTAGTTTCTTCGGGTGAATCTCATGAAGTGTTTCATGTAAGAGAACCACTCCTTCGAGTATGTCTCGTCCAGGCATGAAAGCTGTCTGACTAGGTTGAACCACTGAGTGAGAAATTTGTGTCAATCTATTGGTTCCTACCTTTGTGAAGATTTTAAAACTCACATTCAGCAGGCAAATGGGTCGGAATTGTTCTATCCGGACCGCCTCATTCTTCTTCGGTAATAATGTTATCGTACCAAAGTTGAGGTGAAACAACTCCAAATGGCCATCGAAAAAATCGCGAAACATAGGCATAAGATCATCTTTAATGATATGCCAACATTTCTTATAAAATTCAGCTGGAAACCCATCTGGTCCCGGTGCTTTATTCTGCTTCATTTGAGTTATGGCCAGATGAACTTCTTTTTCAGTAAATGGTGCAGAGAGAACATCGTTCTCCGCTGCCTGCAATTGAGGTATATCATCAATCACAGACTCATCAAGAGACACCGTGGAAGTATTCGGAGGTCCAAAAAGGCTTTTATAATAGTTGGAAATATACGCTTTCAGATTTTCATGCCCCACTATTGTCCCCTCGTCCTGTTCAAGCTGTATGATCTTCTTCTTCCTATGTTTGCCATTTACAACCATATGAAAGAACTGTGTGTTGTCGTCCCCTTGGACAACCTTAAGCGTTTTCGCACGCAACGCCCACTTGATTTCCTCCTCTCTCTCAAGAGAGCACGTAGGCCTTGCTCAGCCTCGGACTTGGTTCGATGCTCATTAACAGAAAGAATAGTGGTTTTAGCCTTTACATCTAGTGCCTCAATGAGTTGAGTTAGACGTTCTTTTTTCTGCTTATAAATCCCACTCTCATTCCTGGCCCATCCTCTCAGAAATTGTCGGAGGTGTCTAATCTTATTCTGCCATCTCTCGACATGTGTCCTTCCCGTAACCGGCGTAGCCCATTCGCGTGCAATTATCTCCATAAATCCTTCTCGCTCAAACCAGCTTTGCTCGAAGGAGAAGATATTTTTGTTTGCAACATGGGTAGCCTCTCCCGAATCTAAAAAGAGTGGTGTATGATCCGAAATCTCTCTTTGCATCGCATGAACCGACACCAACGGATATTTTTGTTCCCACTCCACACTAGCAAGTACCCTATCCATCTTTTCATAAGTCGGAACAGGTAACGAGTTGGCCCATGTAAACTGTCTACCGGTAAGCTCAATTTCTCTCAAATTGAGACTCTCGATAATCATGTTAAACATCATAGACCAACATCCATCGAAATTGTCATTATTCTTTTCTTCTCTTCTTCGAATGATATTGAAATCCCCCCCCCCCCGACTAGTAGTGGCAGATTTTCATCTCCACAAATCCACACTAAATCGGCAAGAAAATCATGTTTAAATTCAGGTTGCGTTGCCCCATATACCGCAACTAGCGACCATCAGAACCCATCCAATTTTGATCTCACACTGAATTTAATCGAAAAGTCTCCCTGCACCACATTAAGCACCTCTAACGTCTCACACCGTACTCCTAGTAAAATCCCGTCGGATCTTCCTCTAGGAGGTAAAATGTTCCAGTCAAAATCGATACCACTGGAGAGGGTTTGAAGGAATTGGGATGTGAAATTAACTCGTCCAGTTTCCAAAAGTGCAACGAAATCTAAGTGATGCTCTAATGTTGTCTCTGCTAAGAATCTTTGTTTAGCCAAGTCTGCTAGACCTCTGCTATTTCAAAAGAGTCCTTTCATAAGTCATCATGAAATTTTTTCTTAAGTTTAACTCTAGCACTTCTGCGTACTGCTGAAGTAGGATAAATTTTCCGCTTCCAGGGTCGTTTGGGCTTCTCCTCAACACCCTGCGGGACGATAGTATTATCTATGACAGACACTGCCTCCTCCATCAAGAGAGGCCCTACCGTATCTGTGTTCTCAACATCCTCCTCATCTTCAACCTCAACACTAGGCAAGAGATTATTACAGATATTTGCAAGATCATTAATTCCTAAATTATTTATGTCATTGTCATTCATAGGTTTGATAGAGGCAAGATTACAAATGATCTCAGAAGCCCTTTCCGCTTCCATGTCTAAAAGATCATTAACGGATTTGACGACCTCGGTTTCATTTGATCCCAAAGAAATGCCTAATTCGTTTGCCTTATCAACTATTTCATTCTCAGAGAAGTGTAAAATTGAACAACTTATATCAAAGGACATACCTGCAGTAGTCTCGGCATGACGAAGCATGGCGGCCCTCTTGGCACGCACTAGCCGCAGGTCGTCTGCATCCGGCTGTCCCTGGATCCGGTTGCTGACACGCCTGCCAGCCGACACCGGATCCGCAATCCCGCCAAAAGCGATGAGCTCCTCCGTGGTCCTCTCGCGAGGGGTGCGGTCAGGACTTCCACGCCCCTCCCTTATCGGGGGTGTGACGCAATGAAGTGGAATACTCAAAGGAGACTTGGACTCGAGCGAGGAGTCGGACCCTCATGTCGATCAGGTGTTGGAGGAAGTCGGAATCGTCCATGGAGGAGTCTGCCATCAAGGAAATCAGACTCAACCATGGAGGAGTCTACCATACAGGAAGTCTCTCGTCCTCTAGAATCCTTTTGTTGTTTGCCTCAGACACCCACGGTCCTTTCCAGTGTTGTTTGATGTCTGCGTTCCTGCAAATAACGAGTCCCACCCGTCATCCACCTTTCAAATAACGTACATGAGACAAGAGTAAACAGCCCAAGAATAAACACGCAGTAAAAACTTATGAAATTGATAAGATCAGACTGTGCGGACGGGGAGATCGCACGGATGCCCCAGGAAGGCAAGTACTCCAGCATCCATTACAAGAGTAATTACAAGTTAAGTTGAGTGGGTGAACATATACATATTGGTGGACTTAGATTGTGTTGATAGATGTGAAACAACATGCAAGGCTTTGTTTTTGGGACCGGGAGAGTGCTATACTTGTGAACCTTGAGGACGCGTGCGGTAATTGCTTGATTTGATTTCCAGTCCGACGACAGGCCTGCCAGGGCCGGGCCTATAGTTGTAAAAAATGTGCAGCCCGCACAGGGCCCCTTATTTTTGAGGCCCCAAAATTTGTATATAGGCCTAGTATTTTAAAGAAAAAACTGTCATAGCAGGCCCTGGCCCGCTGGGTGCGCTGCCGTTGGGACGCTGCTGCTCGTCTGCTCGGCCGATGTTCCTTAAAAAGAATGTTGTTCGATGCCTCGATCGAGAAGGAAACGGGATCGTCGCTCTCAAGAAAGAAAGATCATGGACTATCGATCGCAAACCCCTAATAGCAGGTGCGGCGGTGTTGTTACAGGAAACGGGATTGTCTCCTTCGCGGCTTCGCCTCATGCTCTCAGCCTTCATTGTATTGCTATCGCCTCATGCCTTCAGCCCTCATCGTATCGATCGGCAAGCCGCAAGTAATTCACGCCGCTACAATTGCTGCCTTCCTCTCCTAAGTTCAAGACTTGTCACCTCGTCGGATCAATCTCGCCTCGTCAGATCGACCGGCGACCGACTCCAGGTACTTCACGGCTTCAAAACAGGTAGCCTGCCGCTAGTGAGTCCTTTATAATTATCTTCGGCTCCTACTCCTAATTTCTAATTTCATAAATCCTAATTAACTTTTAACAGAGATTGTTAGAGATCGGTTCTTGCCTCCTTGTTAAACAACACAGTGTAGTCTTATGCAAACAGGAGTTGAATAGGTATGATTTTTTTACATATCCAATTATTATGTAAGACACTATATCATATATCACATGATAATAGCTCATTAGTTCATTTTAGTAAAACAGGGCCTCATTTTTTAGTTTCGCACAAGGCCCCGAAATTTACCGGCCCGGCCTGAGGCCTGCTGTTGCGGGCTGCAAATCTGTTCGAAGCCGTTTTTTTTTTCTTTTGCGAATCTAAAGAAGAAGCCGAGTTGAACAGGGCACGATTGTGCCGTGGTATGTGCGCGGGAACAGAGAACCCAGCCAGCAATGGGTAGCCCAGACGGACTAGCTAGCTCCCGGCCATTTCAATTGGGCGCCAAAATCCGGCTCCGACTCGTTAGTGGCTTCGTTGCACCGGCCGCCACACCGCCCAAGAGCAGCCGGAGTCGGAGTGGGCAGATCCTATATAAGCACCCCCTTACCTTACGAACACACCGCGACATCGCGTCTCTCCCGCGTAGCAGCAGCCAGCAAGTTGTGCTCCCAGAAGCTACCTGCGATCTGGTGGTGATCGAGATGGCGAAGCGCAAGTCGATGAGCTCCAAGATGGCTCAGCGGAAGAAGCCGGCGCCCAAGCTGCCCCTTCTGCAACCACCCCGACAGCGTGGCCTGCACCATCGACCTCAAGCTCTTGGTCGCCACCGCCGTCTGCTACATCTGCGAGGAGGCCTACCACACCACGGCGCACCACCTCACCGAGCCCGTCGACATCTACCTGCGAGAAGGCTAACCAAGGCCTCCAACAGTCCAACTCCAAGCCCCGGACTACCAAAAACGACAGCGTCGAGTCGGCATCGACGACGACGACAGCGATGCCTGATCGATAGATCGAGTTTGCTTTCATGGATCGATCGATACAACGTCAAATCCTGCGTAGTTTGATGTTTTATCGTGTCTCTTGAAACTGTATTGATTGGAGCCTGTAGTCCTGATCGATCATATACCTCTGTTGCTGCGCACCGTGTAGCCCATGAGTTAGGATCATCGGCCAGTCTTGTATGTACTGAGTCTGTCACTGGTTTCGTTGTTGCCTTTTTTTCGACCGACGAGAGTACCTAGTCCTTTCCGAAATCGAAAGAAAAAAAGAGTACCTTGTCTGTAGAAAAAAAAAGTTCGCACCGTTCAAGAACAAAGACGCTCTGCAAGTTCAGAACCACAAGGGTGAAGCAGACAGGTTCCTCGTGTCAGGAGAATGAATCAATTTCAGCTAGGAGAATCACAAGAGCTGCTGGGGTTTTCCTAAATCTAACGTACAAGACAGCTTATATACACAACCCAACATCTTTTTTTTTTTTTGAGAAAGTATGTTTGCATTCAAATCAAGAAACAATTCAAAGTTCTTGACCCGTACAAGCACACCCTCACACACGCACAAAGAACCAGCAAAACACGAAGATCTCTAGAGCTCCGTGTCATCATTCCTAAACCTTGTGAGAAGATCTCTATAACACAAGAATTTTCAACCAGACCCAAGCAAGTCATCATCTTCAACCACGACATAATCGCCCCCGCGCTGCTCCCCTTTTCTTCCCAGCGACGCCGAAAAGACAAGGACACACATGTGCATCCAACACGCCTGCACCAGCCTTTGCCATATGTGGCTTTGAGTACTGCTATATGTGCCCCTTCCCGATGGAAGAGAACTAGGGCCGGTTTCGGCGCCGCGGACGGGCCAACCGCCCGGGCAAAGCAGGACATTCCTCCAGTAGCAGCACAAAGAAAGAGGAAGAACATCAGCGAAAAATCATACCGACGAGGCACAACCACCTCCCATCCGAGGACCCAACCGACCAGTGTCGGTCGAGCTCCACACACCATAGCCCACCACCTTGACGAGATCTGGGGATCCCACACCCCGCTGGCCCCTAGACGAAGGCAAGAGCTTCTCCTAACCATGAACGAAGCTCGGGGATACTTATTCAGACGCGACGCCGCCGCAACGGCCTCGACAGCATCTCCCTCAACCCTAACCCTATTGCGAACCCACCCCATGCACAGATCTGAGGTTCCCCCTCCCTCCCGCCGCCGGAGCGGCCGGCGGAGGGAGTGGGAACCAGCAGCAGCGCTGGCGGCACACAAAAGGAAGCCCCACTCGCCTCCTTTCCGCCTGTGCAGGCGATCCACTCTTTCCGAGGATGATATAGTGTGCAGAAACGGACACAACTGTTTTGATCCCAACAATATAGCTTTGCAAAAAAATTGGGAACAAAAATTTAAATTCATGAACATCTTTTTATGAACATTTTTTTGAATTCACAAAAAATTCAAATCCATGATCCTGTTTAATTTTGGAACATTTTCAAATATGTGAACAATTTTCAAGTTCGTGAACATTTTTTTAAGATCTGGGAATAATTTTGAAATTTGTGAACATTTTTTGAAACTTGAAATGTTTCAGATATTTGAAACATTTTTTAAATTAATAACTATTTTGAAATACTGAAAGGAAATCTAGAAAAAAAATTGAAAACAGAAAATAAAAACGAAAAGGTGAAAAAGAAAAATAAATAAAGGAGGTCCCTACTGTACTGCAAACTAATCTCAGTTCCCCCAAACAAAAACCGTTCTGAGGTTTCGGCCTGAATGCACATAACCAAAAAATAATAAATGTAACTAACCATGAGTGACAATCATAGTCAAAAAAAACCATGAGTGACAACCACCGTTGAGAGTTCTCTGTCCAAACACAAATTCATTCTTTGCTATAGGACTGAAGCGTTAAGCGGCACATCTGAACTCAATTCCTCCATTCACTGCAAAACTATTACCGCCTCGGCAGTCGGTGGAGCAGCTGGAAACAGAATAGCAGCACAAATATTACGAGCATCATTGTTCAAGCTTTTTCTGAATTTTAGAACAGTGAGACCAACACAAAATAGGTTTCCTACATTGTCAGGAGAACTGACCAAGCAGTATATATCTGAATTTGAGAACAGCAAATAGGTTTCCTACATTGTCAGGAGAACGGACCAAGTTTAGCTAGCAGAAACACAACAAGTTGCTGGTTTTGCCGAACCCCTATCTCACTGCAAAAAGTTTTGGATTCACGACGGCGACACTCTGAACAAGTGAAGTGTGAAGCAACGGTCAGGAGTCCTGCTCTGGTCTTTCTCTACACTGCATCGACATCCGGGTACCGCACCTCCGCGTGGGCTGAATTATCAGAAATATCGAAGCAGTTAGACATACATCATGTCACAGGTACTGCTAACAGTATGATGAAAAGATCAAGAAGAAAGCTGAGGAACAAAAACTCGAAACAATGGAATGCCTGGAAAAATCTACGTAGTTGATTGGGGTTTCAGGTTGCTAAGTCCTCCACTGGCGGCATCTGTCCATAAATCGTCTGAATTCAAAACAAAACAATAACTATCTTCAGACAACCTTCTAGCATCTGTCCATAAATCCAACAGGCACAATGTCGTGCCTGTTGACTGATTTGGTTCAACAACTTCTATTGATATCTGTAATCCTACAGCAGTTCAGACTACTAGTTTCACCCAAAGTTTCAGCAAACTGTTTTTCAGACTACTTGTTTCGAAATCAAGAAGGCAATTGCAGAAACTATTTTCCATATACTGTTGTGGGATACGACCTGATTTTTTTTTTGCTGAATTACATATAGAAATCAGTATCTTCTATGTGAAGCTGAACTGATATGACTGAACTGATTTGGGTTTTCAAGTTCCAAGAGTGGGAGTATGTAACAACCAACTAAGCTTCAGACCACAGTGAAACAATTGCCAACGGCCACAATGAAAAGACAACAGTTCAAACAATTGCAGAGTCCTGACTGAAGCAGATTAGCAGCAGTTTCAGTAAGCTGTAACAATTTCAGTACACTGTTTTCCATGTAACCCAAAAGATCATGGCAATGCAAAAGGAGATTACTAGGAAGTTGGGAACATGAAGGGCCCCTTACCTGGCGTCCCGGCCGCGAAGACGACGATGTGGAGGTCCCGGACGCTGCGGGGCAGGTCGACGACGAGTGGAGTAAGCCGCCCGAAAGTACCCGCTTCGACGCACATGACGAGGTTGGAGACGTCCAGCCGGCGTACCAGCTTGTTCCTCGGGCGGACCACGGACCTGCCCCTGAACACCAACGCGCCGTGGTTGATGCGGGTCCCGTCGGCGCCCGCCCGCACGTACACGATCAGCCGCGACGGCAACAGGGCGTCGAGTATTCCGCGGAAGGGAAGCTGCAGTTGAGTCGCAAAGAACCATCATGATGCCGGGGAATGCAGAGGCGCAATAGGCCAAAGAAACAGGGGTGGCAACCAAGAAGCGCAAATCTGGCAAGAACAGAGCCAAGAATTGCTCGCAGACGAGTGAAATTAGCACGATTTGCAATCTTTGCGGTGAAATTCCGGCGCAAATTCGGGGAGAATCAAGAAGCCGGCATGGCGGACTCACCCCAGTCGGAGGTGGAAGGGGAGGCATGCCCTCCCTGGAGGGGATGGGCTCCACTACCCAGTGCATCATCGTGCTGACGATGTAGGTGTCCTCGATGTCCTCGGCGCTGACGCCATTGTTCCAGCTGAGGTACCTCCCGTTGGCGCGGAGGCAGCGGCCGGTGAACTGCCAGAGCAGGACGTCGTCCCCAGAGTCGGCCCCGTCGGCCTTCCACATGATGGCCTGCACCTCCGGCTGTGCGTAGTCGCGCAGCTCGACGCGCAGCCCGCGGTGGCCTAGCGGCGCCGGCGCTTACGTGGCGGCGAGGTAGCGACCGTAGGCGGCGCTGTGGAGGAGCACGTACTCCGCGTGGCCGTGGTACAAGTGCACCACCCAAGCCGCGTTCATCGACGCCCGGCGGTGGTGGAGGGAGACGCCATGCCCGTCCTCGTCGGCGTGCAGGTACATGCCGCGCTCGCGGCTCCGCAGCCGCACGTGGTGGCCGTCCTGGAACTGATCCATCTGCCGCGGGCGCCGCTGGAGAGCAGAAGAAGAGAAAGCTGCTGTTGGTTCAGGCGCCAAGGCAGAGTATTTCAAAGGGGCCGCTCAGGCCGGGACGCCGGCTAGCGTGGAGTGGGCCGGCCCAGTATCTTGGACCGCTTGATGCTACAGTACGCCAAGTATGGCCCATTTTTCTCTAGAAAACCCACTCAAAAAGAATTGTCAGAAAAACAAGTATGACCCATTTCTCATTTCACATTTTTGCGAAAAATAGGGTGCCGACGCACCCCCGACTAAGCTGGCCCGTTGGCGAGCATGACATGTACTAGTACTGCGCGATGTACAAATCGAAAAAAGTGGGTGCCTCCACCAGTAATTGAACTCCTGATGCGAACTATTCAAAACTAAATTCCTTGGCATATACGCACACTGTTGTTTCAAACTTTTCTTCAAAAGTTGTGAGAAAATTTCTAGAAGACAAATAATGTTTGAAAGTCCGACCATTTTCTAAGAAATGCGAACAAAATTTTGAACTTTTATGAAAAGTGTGAACATTTTAGAAAATTGGAGAATGGAAACAAATTCAAAATTATGTAAAATTTCTAAATAATGCGAACATTTTCTGAAAGTTTAAAAATGCAATCTCCTATTGCATTTACGAACATATTTGAAAAAATAACCTTTTTGAAAATTGAAAAAAAGTAAAAAAAAACATATAGAAACACAAACAATTTTTGAATCTATGAACAAATTTGAAAACGGGATCATTTCTAAAATTCTGATTTTTTGAAAAAAACGAGAAAATAATGTGGAAGTACCAGCATTTTTTTATAAACACAAACACTTTTAGAATTTATTAACAAATTTGAACATTTTGTGAAAACCGGATATTTGTTGAACTTTATGAGCAAAATTTCAAAATAAAAAATAATTAAATTCCTGAACATTTCTCCAAAACACGAGATAAAAATTTATTTCGAACAATAAAAAAATTGAATTCCCGGAGCCTTTTTCGGAAGGAAAAACGAAAAAGAATAATAAAAATAAATATAAACAAAAGATATAAAACAAAATAAGACACATAATGGATAAAATAGTTTCAAGAACATTCTAGAAGCTTCGCAAAATGGGAAAACTCTCATCGGAACCATCTAGAATATTCCCAAAACCGGAACCAGAAAACATCTTCCTACTGGTAAATGGGAGACCAATTTAGTCGCTACGAGCGACCGATCCGGTATTTGTTCAAGTTAGGACAATACCTTTAGCTCCGGTCCACCCACACATCACTTATCGTATCAATGAATGATAACTTAATGAATCATAGTGAAAGTAACTTGACGAGATTCATGTGTGTCCTCAAGAGCGTTTTAGCCATTATAAGAAACACCTCTAGCTTGTTCTTAGTATAATTAAGGATTGCGCCAGTTGCTGCACCTATTTACTTGTGTTACTTGTTGCCTTGTTACGAATTATCTGGTATCGGGTGCAATGCATGGGCCGCATACACGAGGAGGGTGTGGTGTGCTCACATGACCAGAAGAACATAGGGGTGTCCGACCCTAGACCATTTTCCCTAACCTGTCAGCAAGAAGATTAGTAATTCCTTGGCGCCGACATTAGCCCAAAGCTTTGCCTCCTCCAGGATGGTCTAAACCAGACGAGACCCCGAGGGTTGCTAGATGTTGAAGATGAAGTCATTTTGGTGTTTGCGTTGTGATCGTGGACAATGCCTTTTCGCAGTGCAGCCGGCGTGCGGCAATAGGAGGCAGCCGACCATTCTTGGAAGGGAATCGGTGCCCCTAGGAGAACTAGAAGAACACCCGTGCGTTGCAACAGGGCCACATTAACTTTAAAAGTTCAATATTAATATTCTCATATATATCAAGTGACATTGGCGACCTTTTTTATCATCAATTCCTCACACACACTCTCTGCCTCCCTCTTCCTCACTCTCTCCCCCTCTCCCTCTCTCTCTCTCTAACACACACATATCCATCTTATTGGGTACGGGACCATAATCCATCTATTTCACACACACAAGCTAGTACATAACAATATGGATTATGTGTATTATATTTGCCACCACAACTGAGGGAATTAATTTCATGTAAATCGGCCAGCCACAACTCCAAGAATACGCGGAGGAGGTGGCCCGGGTCGGCGTCGGCGCCGTCCGTCACGGGCCACGGGCCCGCTTCCAATCGCGTCTGCGCGTCGGCCACCCACGCCGTGTCCTTCAAGTGCCACTTCCACCGCACCAACTCACAGGGTCACGGCCATGGCCAGGGCCAGGGAAGCCGCCCTTCTTTGCCCCCTTCACCGGCCGCAGCACCCGGCCTCGCCGTCCTCGTCCTCCAGCACCGTCGCGACCCAGTGACGCGGCCCAAGCATCGGCCTCGAGAATCAAGAACGCTCCACAACGTAGAGGGAAGGAAAGATCATATACATGTCATAAGAAAGGGAGTTTATTTACTGCTCCCTCGATGTATTGTTTCCTTTGTTTGGAGATTGATTACCATCCGTGAGTTAAGGTAAGGTTTACGTGATTGAGCGATTTTTTGAAAATCAATTATTTGTTTTCTAATTAATGTAACTGAGTAATTTAAGGTAAGGTTAATTAATTTAGATTTGATCTTTAGAGATTGTTCGTGATTGATTCTACATTACTAAATAACTTGCGCCTGTATGAAAAGTTCTGATCTGTTTAGATTTCTTTCGTTGTGTGAGAGGGTGACGCGAAAATAAACCGATGAAGTGAGGGGAGGGAACGAAAAAAATCTACGAAAAAAAACCAGCGAAGGTGGGAGGAGGTACCAAAAAAACCATGGAAGGTGGGAGGAGACTACCAACTATTTCATTAGGAGTAGAAATTATTAGAAATTAGAGATTATTTGTTTCCTGAAAATCTATTATTTGTTTCCTAAAGCAAATTGCATTAATGAGAGAGATTTCGTAGATTTGGTTAAGGTAGGAAAGAATCTATTATTTGTTTGCTAAAGCAAATTGCATTAATGGGAGGGATCCGTTGATTTGGCTAAGGTAGGAAAGAATCTATTATTTGTTTGCTAAAGCAAATTGCATTAATAGAAAAGATCCGTTGATTTGGCTAAGGTAGGAAAGAATCCATTATTTGTTTCCTAAAGAAAATTGCATTAATGAGAGAGGTTTGTTGATTTGGCTAAGGTAGGCGGTTTTTGCGGTTCGTGGCGGCTTAGTGTGAGGTGGGACGAGGTACCAAAAAAACCATGGGAGGTGGGACGAAAAAAACCTGGGAGGTGGGAGTTGTCCGTGGTTAACCTACGAAATTTCGTAGATTTTTTTAGGACGAAAAAAAACCGTGGAAGGTGGGACTAAAAAAAACCTGGAAGCGAGACTACCAACTGCTCCCTTAGGAATAGAGATTTTTCTTATGTGTAGGAAGAAAAATAGAGCAATGTTGGATACACCATTGATAGGTAATTGAATTGCAGGTAGAAAGTATACCAATAATTTTACATATACATTTTGACCGAAGAAAATTATGCTTCCAAAAGGGTGGAAATTTGTTTCCAACAACAATCACTTGTACTTCCAATGTGAACAAAATCTGAATCACGTGTGGCTACTACACATATGGTATCCTTCAACCCGGCCAAATGCAAGACCGCTGGAGCACAGCCGACGTAGCACGCATGAGAGCATCGCTACCACGCAGCCACATTGAAAAGGGACCTCATGAGTCTATAGCATGCAGCCCCAATTACAGGCTTCAACGAGCAGAGCACGACCATACCACTTCAAGCAGCAACTACAAAATGTCTGACGAGGAGTAGCAGAGGAAACGAAGGTCTGCACACCGGCTAGATTGGGGATGCAGCGCGACGAACGGATCACAAGGAGCGTTGTGGGGGCATGAAGCACACATGCACATGCTTAGCCATCAAGGCGACATGGTGTGTGCGTTCTTGCCGGAGGACTTGCTGGTCGAACGTAGATGCGGTGGTGCGATAAGAGCGAGGTTGAAGCGAGGAGGATCCAGATGGCAGGTGTGGCAGAGAGGGTGGCGAGGTAGTTGATTAGGGTTTGATGGTGGATGTGAGGATGATTCGGAGGGGTTATATAGTACAGGCAGGCGTTGTTGGATGCATGGCTCCAAAACGATTGGTGAGATGCTGGTCTGACGGAAGCCATGTATTAGACGTCTCAAAGGAATAGTTTTCCTTTATATTTATAGCCTTACCATGCCTGGATTGATTTATTGCCATATAATTACCATATTCGAAATTTCCTGAGTTATGACCTTACCATACCTGGATGAATTTATTACTATAATAATCATATTTGAGATTTCTGAGTTTATAGCCTTACCATACGTGGATTAATTGTGATTGATTACCATAAATACATTGGGTGTTGCCGGTTAGACGAGAAAAGAGGAAAACCGGTGAGAGGGTGGTGGTGGGAGGTGGGACGAAGAAAAAACAGACGAAAAAAAGCCAGACGAAAATAAATCATGGAGACTATTCACCAACTCAGATTTCCTTCTCTTTCGCTGAACTCGGGTAATCCTTCCTGCATGTGACGCACGGCCTTAACTGCCCTGCAATCTCCACGATTATCTTCCCTACATACACGTGATTGTTTCCTTCTCATTTGTTAACAGATTGGCTAGCACCATTATATATCGGGAGCAAGAAAATCGCCCGAGATATCGCTCCGTTTTATTGAATTGATTGTGTCTGGTTACCTTAAGTTAATTGATTGCGTTTGGAAAGAATTGATTGTCATGCATGATTGCGTTTGGAAAGAATTGATTGTCATGCATGAATCGGGGACGTAAGGGGGGAAACGGAACCTGACTGCGTGCGGTGAATGGGGTGGGGTAGGGGTGGGGATGGTGTGATGAAAAAAACCGGTTGAAAAAAAACCATGGTAGGTGGGACGAAAAAAAAACATGGTAGGTGGGACGAAAAAAAACCTGAAAGCGAGACTACCAACTGCTCCATTAGGAGTAGAGATAGTAGTGTAAGGACACCAAGCACGGACCTTGTATGAAACTTGATGAGAGAAGGGGCTTTCGATGAGGAGATATTGTCTCCTGGTTGCAGAGGAAGCATGCGTCCTCGTGAGTCTATCATGTTGCGGTGTGTGAAAAATACAAAGTTGAAGTGTTTGGAACAACTCCACATTTATACAAGTGAATTCAGGTTTCTGGTAATGAAAATGGGAGAGGAAACTCTTTTTAAAAAATACTTGTGATTCTTGTTTTTTTTTCTTACAATAAAATTGAGGCCCGCTACGCGTCGGCCGGCTGAACTTTTTAAAAGATCAGCCGGGCCGCGAGCCGTCCGATCTTGCAACAAAAGCTTTATTTCAAAAACATCAAGCATCGCAACGTAGACTATGTTTCTGAAATGCCAATGATGTTACAATCCCGTGAACTCGCGGACCAGGTGATGTTTCAGAAAACACCGATGACGTTGCAATCCAGCGAGCTCGTAGCACCTGCACCTCCGCTCATTGCATTCCTGCAAGCTCGCAGATCCGCGCCTTCGTAACATCAATCATGTTTCAAAAAAATGCAACACTACAACGGCGGAGGCGGCCAACGATGGTGAGGGACGGCATGGAGGAGGTCAACGGCGGCCATGCCAAGCTTGGGTGCTCCGCGGCGGCGCCATGGTGGTGGAGGCGACAGATCATCGAGGAGAGGGAGTAAGGGAGAGGAGCGGGTTGACGGCCGAGGGGGGAGGACGAGAGATGGAAGGGACGCCGACCAAGGAGAGGGATATGGAGAGCTTGCTCTTTGGCAACGGCGCCATCACCTCTCGTGGTGTGCGTCTCGGTCACCGTTGCAGAGATCCTAGATCTTGCAACAAATTAGTTGTTGCGGTGGGAGAATTTGCAACAACAGCCCAATTGACAATGAAAAGAGGGCGCGAGGCTTCCGATTAAAGATGAATCCAACGGTCACGAAGGCGATCGACTCGCGTAAAGATATCCGTTGGGTGAACGGAAGCGTTTTCTAATAAAAAAATGGGCAATGCTACGCGTCCGTCGGGTGATAAACCGCTAACATCAGCCGCCTCGGCAACCGTCGGATGCCGCCCAAAATAGCCGTCCCAGCCAACTGGTCGCCTTCGCAACAACTAGCTTGTTGCGCTCATGGCTTTGCAACAAGGACCTTGTTGCGGAGGTCCACTAAGACAGCACCACTGCCTCGCCATGGCATGAGTGCCTTGGCCATGGAGCGTCGCCGGTCGCCGGAGTCGTCGCACCTCCTTCGAACCAGCACCCCGGGCATCTGCCTCTACTTCAGCACGACAACGATGAAGTCTCACGCCGAGCACTCCTTTGGCGATTTCTGCAACCGAAGCTATGTTTTTGAAACATGCGTCGTGTTGCAATGCTTGCCCTCGTACACTCTGACACGGGGCGCTCATTCTGCGCTTTCTGCAACCGGGGCTATCTTTCTGAAATAATACCCTTGTTGCAGAAGAGAAAATATTCATCATCAAACCATTTTTCTTCTTTCTGAAACAAGACCTCTGTTGCAGAAACTTTCTGAAACTAGACCCTGTTGCTGAAAGAAAAACTTCACCATCAAACCGGGACTTGTCGCCAGTGCGAGTGCTTGATCAAAATCAATCCGACGGCTACGCAAACAGCGGATGTTGTGCGTGCATTGAAGGTTAGCGTTTTCCAATAAAAATAGGCCAAATACTAGCGAATCCATGAAATGAGGTAATCCAGAACACACACTAAAAAAGCTCAAGATCTACCAACTCAGACATGCGTGATAATGAGGTAATCCAAAACAACCCAGACCCAGTACCGCGTAGCATCAACTCAGCCGCCAATGCATAGCTCAGGCGGACTAGCTCGCGTCATCTCCCGGCTGTTCGTGCCGCTCGCAGCGACGCGCGATACGGCTCCAGCGGCCATTTCGACTGGCCGCCAGAATCCGGCTCCGACTCGTTAATGGCTTCGTTGCACTTGCACCGCCACACCACGCAATGCACACCTAAAGCTTTATAAGCACGCCCAACGCTTTCCCTACCAACACACAGCCTCCCGTGATCGCAAGTTGTGCTCCCAGAAGCTACCTGCGATCTGGTGGTGATCGAAGAAGATGGCGAAGCGCAAGTCGATGAGCTCCAAGATGGCTCAGCGGAAGAAGCCAGCGCCCAAGCTGGACACCACCTTCTGCTGCCCCTTCTGCAACCACCCCGGCGGCGTGTCCTGCACCATCGACCTCAAGCTCTACGTCGCCACCGCCGTCTGCTACATCTGCGAGGAGGCCTACCACACCACGGCGCACCACCTCACCGAGCCCGTCGACATCTACCACGACTGGATCGACGCCTGCGAGAAGGCCAACCAAGAAGTCGACGCCCAGGACTGCTAGTCGGCAGCGACGACCACGACAGCGATGCTTGATCGAGTTGGCTTCAGACAAGGATCCATCGATCGACACGCTCTGAATGACTGAATCTATGCTTGCGTCCGTGTCTCTCGAGTTTTGGCAGCTTGGCTGAAATTGTACACACAATTCCTTTCTTGCAGTCGAATGTGGAACTTGATGAGCTCAGATGAGATCGCACCAATGTGTGTAATTCCAACTTTTGTGGAGTTAAAATTCTCTTCTTCGCTTCTTTTCTCTGAGAGGATAGTTGAATTTGTCTTGTAAGCGAAACATACTTTTTACTGACCTGTCAATGTTTTACTGTCTCAACTTGTGTTTGAAGTTGTTGGCATGCACACGTACAAAACCAGAGAAAACACAGAGAAGCGAGCACAAGATGCTCTGCAAGTTCTGTCCCAAAGTTGTTATGCGACTGTCACGGCAGATAAAAACCTTACAATTTTGCTAACAAAAAGAAGACATGCGATGTAGAAACCTGAGAGTGTAATGTCCAGAAACTAGTATCTTATGGTGTTGTCGCTATAGCTTGAATTTTGTGCAGAAACACCACACACGCAGCAAAATGCAGCAAGTCGCCGCCATCACTTGTCCCGCTCATTGAAATGGCCATGTTCAGAAGTTGATCTCTGTGAAAACACAAATTTATTCTCTGCTGTATGATTTGTTCATACATGTTCTGAAGTTTAGAACCGCAAAGGCAAAACAGACAGGTTCCAGGTAGCAGAATAACAAGAGCTGCTGGGGTTTTTCTAAACCTATAGCTGAATGCAAATTGTGGTTCTGAATTCTTATGTCATTGTGTCGGAGGCGGCGACACTTCTGAAGAGGTGGACTGTCAGGCGAAGGGGAGTCCTACTCTTATCTTTCTCTATGTTGCATTGACATCCGGGTACCGCAACTCGGCGTGGGCTGAATGAGACTAGACAGTGAAAGAGTAAGGAATCATGTCACAGGCAATTGTTGGAGAAGATCTATCACTTAAATACCACTGTATTGCATAATTGACAAAAAAAGGCAGCCTATGTACAAAACCTGAAAACAACCTGAATTTCGTACCATCAATATAACCTGAATTTGGTTTGCATGTTGTTCAAAAAATGTACAGTATGCTAAATCAACCAGAAATCTGTATCTTCTCTTTAAGGCTGAAAACAGATAACGTGATTGAGTTGGGTTTCTGAGTTCCAAAGTTTCTCCTAGCAGCAAATAGTACCAAACAGGGAAATTTAATTATCTATACCAAAAATTTCTGTAGCAAATTTTAGTGTGAATATGTGACTTGACGATTTTCTTCTCAATAACCAATTTAGCTTCAGATCACCTTCTAGCATCTGTGCAACAGGCATAATGGAAATACCAACTATTTCTATTCAACTCCTTCTACTTATATCTAATACAGACAACAGTCCGGACAACTCCCACTCGTAACTGAAGATTAGCAGCAGTTGCAGAATACAACAGTTTCAGTAAACTGTTCTTCAGATAGTTTCATGCACTGTCTTCCAGCACAAGCTGATCAGTGCTCCATTAAAATAAATCCCTAAATTTCATGTAAATGCAGCAAATAATATCGACCAGTACATATGTTGCAAAATTCATTTTCTGCTGAATGACTGAAACTTGAAACAGCACCACTGAAGTAGCAGCAAATATAAGAACACAACCATTACAAACCAATGTTATTGCATAACTTTTCACAGAGGTTCTCAAGTTGACATCTAAGAGAAATTACATAGGCAACCCTGAAGTAGCAGCAAGAATAAGAACGCAATCCTTACAGGCAAAATAGACAGTTTCCTCCTGCCTGGAGAATGAATCAAGTTTATCAAAGCTAGCAGACATAAGATGCGCTTCCTAAACCTATATCTCAATGCAAAATGCAGTTCTGAATTCTCATGTCATCGTGTCCGAGGCGGCGACACTTCTGAAGAGGTGGACAGGAATCCCGCTGTTATCTTTCTCTATTCTGCATTGACATCCGGGTACCGCAGCTCTGCGTGGGCTGAATTAGAACAGAAAGCGAGGAAGTTAGGCATCAAGTCACAGGTAGTGCAACAGTTTGAGAAGATAAATAACTTAAATATCACTGTGTTGCAGAATTAACGAAGAAGACAGCTTATGCACAAAAAGCCTGAAAAACAACAATACTATGTGCAAGAACCTGAAAGATAGCTTTCATGAAATACTCTAGGATATAACCTAAATTTGTTTCACATGTTGTTCAAATAATTTATAGTATGCTTAATCAAACAGAATTTACAGTACAAATAACTTGACTGCATTGGGTATCTACAAGCGACAAATAGTGCCGAATGGGAAAACTGAATTACTTGTATCAAGGACAGTACTATGGAACCAATAATTTCTGTTATGATTTATCCCCAAACAAACTGGATTTAGATTACCTTCTAGCATTTTTACTGCAGGCTAATGCAAATACCAACTGTTTCCATTCAACTCCTTCTACTTATATCTAATACTACAACAGTCCACACAACTCCCTATTCCTAACTGAAGATTATCAGCAGTTGCAGAATACAACAGTTTCAGTAAACTGTTCTTCAGACAGTTTCAGTAAACTGAAGATTAAAATAGGAAGTACTATGAGGTTAGCAATGGCGTGTCTCACCTGGCGTCCCGGCCATGACGAGGATGATGTCGAGGGTCTCGTCGCTGTGGGGCAGATCGACGAGCAGTGGGGTAGGCCGTCCGTGAGTACCCGCTCGGACGCACATGACGAGGTTGGAGGCGTCCATGGCGGCATCCAGCCGGCGGGCCAGCTTCTTCCTCAGGTGGAACACGGACCTGCCCCTGAATACGAGTGAGGCCCAGGCGAATTTGGCGTTGGGATCGCCGGCGCCGGCCTGCTCGTACTGGATCACCCGCCACGGCAACAGGAAGGCGAGGCTTCTGGGGAAGCGGAGCTGCAGTTGAGCACAAAGAACCATCAAATACGAAGCAGGGTACTCAATTATTTTATCGGACACAAATCCCCAATTGTAACGACAAACAAGAACCCAATTCACCCAACCGATAGTTCCGCTGAAAGCAGTTCGAGAAGTATGAAGAAGCGGGCATGGCGGACTCACCCCAGTCGGAGGCTCGGAGCTGCAAGGCGAGGCGTGTCCTCCCTGGCGGGGATGCGCTCCACGACCCAGTGCATCATCGGGCCGGCGCTGTTGAAGTCGTCGACGCTGAGGTACTTCCCGTTGGCGCGGAGGCGGCCGGCGACTTGGCGGAGCAGGATATCGTCCCCCGAGTCGGTCCTGACGGCCTGCCACCTGATGACCACCTCCTCCCACGGCTCGTAGTCGCACAGCTCGACGCGGCGCCCGCTGTGGCCTCGCGGCGCCGGCGCGCCCGTGGTGCCGAGGTAGCGGCCGTAGGCGGCGCTGTGGAGGAGCACGTACTGGTTGTTGCCATCTCCCTGGTAGATGTGCACCGCCCAAGCCGAGTTCATCGACGCGCGGCGCCGGCTGAGGGAGACGCCAAGCCCGTCATCGTCGGCGTGCAGGTACGTGCCGCGCTCGCGGCTCCGCAGCCGCACGTGGTGGCCGTCCTCGAACTGCTCCATCGGTCGCCGGTGACGCTGGAGAGCAGAGGCGCGCGGTGGAGAGAGAAAGCGAGCGGGGAAGGAGAGGTGGGGATGGTGGGTTCTTCTCCGGCGACGGGGAGAAGGGGAGGAGAGAAGGCTGTTGGTTGGGACGGTTACGATTGGGCGCCAAGGCGGGGTATTTCAAGGTGGCTGACGCCGTCGCCGTGCTTGCATAGTGGGCTTGAGGGCCCAGGCCACACTCCTGAGCGCAGCCTCCAGGCCCACATGATTTGTTTCCCAAAAAAAAACTTGATTTGTTTCCTTTTGCTCTGATTCCTCAACACACTTGCAGCGCAAAATCCCTATTCTACGTTCACCGCAGTGAGTGAGTTGTTGTAGAGTATGAGAGGATACCTAATTGGTGTGCGGTCGTCGCATGTTTGGTTATGTGTACAAAGAGCATGGTGTCGCGCTTGTTTTTAAGAATCTTCGCGTGAGGTGGAGCATGAGGACTGGTTGGCCTCCAATGGGCGGATTATGGTGGTTCTGGGAGACAGGGGGTCGTTCAGGCTAAACTGGCCGGCCTGATGTAATAATTCTTTTTATCATAGCGATTTTA
>NC_041392.1:74027492-74044711 GCF_002162155.2 Triticum dicoccoides
TGATATGGATGGTGACGGTAACAACCTTAAGAAGGGTGTTGATGGCAAAGATGATTTTGGCACTTTAATGACTGAGTGCACTGCGGGTCAAGGATTACATCGAATATAGAATTCATCTCTACTGAAAGAGCACGTCTAGCACATATATGAGCAACCTCAGTTGCAACTCTTCTAGCAAACTGTAGTCTGTATCCCTCGAAAGATGAGAGATTAGTACACATCTCTCCGATGATGTGTCCTCTAATGAACCGATCAAGTCCTTACTTCTAGTCTTCCACTAATGTTTTGCAATCTATCTCAGTATAATCATTTGTCCAGCCATGCTCGACTGCAAAGGAAAGCGCATTTCTACATGTTAATTCTTCTATTACAAATGGATTAGCTACACCCATATGATCTCGAGCAACCATACTAGCGGCCGCACACCCTTTGGTCGTATCAACAATACCATCTGTATTATTTTCAGACCTCCATCCCCCAGCGGTCACCATCTAGCTCTTGCTGGTGGCATATCAACAGCACATGGGCATATTTTATAAGCGCATGGAAAATCGTCTCCTCGCCATGCCCACATAAACAAAGGACAATGCGACTCCTCGCTAACATTTCTTCTGAATAACCTGATCTGCACATGGAGGAAACATTTGAGCACCTTCCACCAGAAGACCTTGATCTTAGGTTGAATATGAATTTTCCACAAAGTTTTCGCAATGGTTTCCATGCAAGGGGTGACCCTTAACTAGTGATTTTGTTTAAATTATTTTTTGAGGCAATGTGATTTCGTTTTATGTCTCTAAATTGCTTGAGAAAAAAAAGTCTAGAGTTCTAGACCAAGCCCAGCCCACCACACATTCCAGTCACACTACACCAACACAAAGCAAAACGGCCGAGGCCGTCACACTGTCGCGCACCCATCGCCCGCTCCGCTCCGCCACCACTAAACCTGCTCCGATCTGACGCCGCCGCCGCCCACCGGCCGCAGCACGCGGCCTCGCCCCCCATCCCGCCCACCCGCCCGCCACACCCGCGGCAGCGCGCGCGGCGTGGCCGCAGCCATGCCCAGCTCGCCCAAGTTGTTCTCCTCCTCGGCGGCCGCAGCCTCCCGCCGCTCCTCGCTCCGCCGCCTCCTCTCCTCGCCGGCCGTCTCCGTGGCCTGCCTCCTCTTCGGCCTCGCCGGGTTCCTCGCCGCCGCGGTCTCCCTCTCCCGGGCGCCCGCCGAGGCCCCGCGGGGCCGCTGCCCGGACTCCTCGCACCCGCTCTCCGTCTCCGTCGCCTGGGACCGGCGCCCCGAGGATGCCGCGGGCGGCGCCACTGACCTCCCGGCGGGCCTCGCCACCGGATCGCGCGGCAGGCACAAGGTCATGGCCTTCGTCGGGATCTTCACCGGGTTCGGCTCCGTCGGCCGCCGCCGCGCGCTCAGGCGGACGTGGCTCCCATCCGATCGGCAGGGTCTCCTTCGGTTAGTTGTCGCTGGTACCACAGCTTCCTAGTTCGTGTTCGCTTGGGTTGCTCGAGATCTAGCTTTAGTGCTGAACTGTTGATCTGTTTGGTTACCTAACGTTCCGTTGTCCATTTCTGTGATCTAGATTTTGACTGCGGTGTATTCAAATCATCCTGTGGCTATTATAATTCTCAGTCAGTAACATAAGTCATTGCTGGTCACTTGAATTTTAAGATCGATAGCTAGCTCATTCATTCATTCATATGGAAAGTTCACCCTGTGGATCATATGGATATTGGATTCATTTGTTTCTATGTTTGCTCCTTGAGTTTGATTGTGAGTTATCTGTTGTGGCATCAGACTTGCTAATTCTTAGGCATTGGTGGTTCTCTTAGACATAACTCCTGCGAGTTTGCGATATACTCATGATTTTAGTGGAATCACTCTAGAAGAACGTATTGATCCTTTTGAATTGCTGCACTCTGTCTCACTAGTACTGATAAATAGTGATTAATTATTTTCTTTCTCGAGTTCGAAGAATGATGCATGAAGTTGGACAATCTATTGGTCTGTACAGGGAATTTGTGCATTTGCTTCTAGAGTTCTAGTGATAAACGTGGCCCCAGTTCTGTTGCTTGATGATTGTCACAACTACTCCCTCTGTCCCATAATATAAGAACGCTTTTTAAGCTAAAACGGTTTGAAAAACGCTCTTATATTATGGGACGGAGGGAGTAGTTTTTATTTTGGTTTCTATCCAGTTATGATGTTGCTTAATTGCTCTGGCAATTCTCATTATGTCCACTTTAATGCAGGTTGGAGGAAGCTACTGGTCTGGCATTCAGATTCGTGATCGGCAAAAGCAATGACAAGTCTAAGATGGCAGCTCTTGAAAGAGAGGTTGAAGAATATGATGATTTTGTGCTTTTAGATCTCGAGGAGGAGTATAGCAGGCTTCCATACAAAACGTAAACAGTATAGCTAGTATCATATCATTGTGTTATCACTTCATATGGGAACTGATTTGATCTTATGTTTTAGGTTAGCATTCTTTAAGGCTGCCTATGCGTTGTTCGATTCTGATTTCTATGTTAAAGCTGATGATGACATTTACTTGAGGCCAGGTGAGCAAGAAACTGACAATATCCAAGATATATGCTCTTAGTGGCTTTGATCAACATACACAATTTTTCTTTTTGTAAGGTTGGCACTTTCATCATCAATTTCTAACCTGCAGATAGACTCTCCTTGCTTTTGGCCAAGGAACGTACACATACACAAACATACATTGGATGCATGAAGAAGGGGCCTGTTTTTACTGATCCCAAATTGAAATGGTTAGTTTCTTCTTTTCATTTTTTACCTAACACTTTTCCTTGTGAAGGATGTCTAACTCTAAGAAGCAATACATACAGTTACATGCTAAATATACGGAAAGTAGCTAATACTGCATAACCTGACCTAGAAGAGATTTTTTTTTCTACGGCATAACAGTAGTGCATCAAAACTGCAGTCTTACGGTCTCAGAAGTATTTGTGTTAACATTCGTAATAGTTATCTGAAATCAAAATGATTGGCATTGTCTGGTGGGCAAGGAGTGATGCCGTCAGTGATCCTTGTTTCACCTATAATGGTGTCTCTGCATTAATTGTACACCACTTCCTGGTTTACATCATAGGAGATATGGAAGTAGTGGAGCTCACATGGATTGGTCTAGTGGGCAACATTTGCCATAAGGGCCTATATTTTTCTTCTATGTTCAGCGCTCATAACTGTTTTGGATTGGGTCTAGTACTTTCATATCATAGGATATAAAGAAGTAGTGGGGCTCACTTGGATTGGTCTAGTAGGCAATATTTGCTGTAAGGGCCTAAATTTGTTTTTCTATGTTCAGCGCTGACTGTTTTGGATTGGGTCTAGTACTTTCATATCTGCATTGTGTTTCATAGTTAAGTTCTGAGCTTCCTGAGATATGTTTCTTTTGGAGCCAACAATTGCACTCGGGTATTGCAAGGGAATGCAATGGTTAGCATGGAATGAGGTACTGGACTGTTTAGAATAGGTTAATGCTCATGGATACAAAATCTGTTCAGTGTTGGTTTGGCTTAGAGAATTTTCATGTTCGCTACCTTTATTTTGTCAAGTTCTGCTCCCTGCGCTCCAATGTACTTGTCTCTTCTGTATCTTTTCTGGTTAAATATATCTAACTTTGATTGCTTATATATTTTTAAATGTCTGGATCAACTATTAGATAATGTTCCAGTGTAAGTAAGTTAGTAGTAAAAAAATAGAAATGGCAATTTTGTAAAAATAAATAAATAATGCAAGTGAATGGCAATGCTTCTTCAAGTTTTAGCTTCAGCTTACTTTGACATGCATTAATTTCGGAAAATAAAGCTTAATAACAATCTGTGAGTACAAACCTTATTGCCTAATCAGTTGTAGGAGACCTAAGTGATGTTGGGCAAAGTTTGATAATGTCCCCTCTCGATCATTTTAGGAATATTAAGGAGCTTGTTATTCTCAGTGAATATGGTATGTGCTTTTACCATGGACATGTATGTAATGGCCGGGAGAAAGTTGGTTATGTATGGATAATTGGATATATTGTTATGCTGACTAGTACTCCCTCCGTTCGGAATTACTTGTCTCGGAAATGGATGTATCTAGAACTAAAATACGTCTAGATACATCCATTTCTACGACAAGTAATTCCGAATGGAGGGAGTAGTTCTGTTGTTCACGATAGTGAATTTTGTGCAAGTATGGTCAAAAGGTGAACGCACAGTGCAAAGATAACTTTTCGAGTATCCAAAACTTCTGCCGCTCATATCTGTAGTTAAGGAGTGAAACTATAGCTTATTTGATGACTTGATGTAAGCTCAACCGATATTAGCTAGCTAGTAGCTACATGCTGCGTCATGAGTAAATTGTCAAAACATGGGCGAAACATTTGTTGGTGCGGATTGTGCCATGAGTTCCTAAACCTGCGTATTTGTGTTAGTTAGGTATCACTTGATATGATCCTATCTCTGAACTTCTATTTGGTGAGTAATTCGCAAAACATGGTTGAAACATTTGGTTATACATGGGTGACCTTGCGATTTGATATGATGCTATCTCTGATCTTTTGTAACTCAAACTGTTATTTCACTGAATATTAACAGTTCTATCAGTTAGAATTCGAACCTTGCAATTTATATGTGATACCTGAAGTTAAATAGTTTTCTCTACTGTAACACACATTCAAAAAGTGGTAGTACTACTAAAGTAGCTTAAGACCGTATGTGTTTGGTATTACTGATATATCAAACATGATACCACATACCAGTAATTGGTGAACCCCTTTGCTCAGGGTTTAGAATAACAAATCAAACGTGGATGCAGTCATGCAAATTGTGTATTTGGTGAATCCCTTTGCTCATGGTTTAGAATAACAAGAACAAACGTGATGCAAAATGTGTAGTTATGGTTCTGCCTAAATTCCAACAGTTGGATTATATCTGGACAAAAGGACCGGCTGCATGGGATCCAAAAACATTCCCACAGGATTAAAATATTGCTCTGACAATGTCACCATTAGGGTAATGAGTCAGGATAAAAGGCCGAATTCTCATAAGCGCAAAGCTGCTGGTTAACAATTTGTAGTCGAGTTCATCCGTTTTTCTTGTATTCAGCCTTACGGCTTTATGTTCCCAGATTTGTTACTGTTCGAACCTGCTTGTGAACGAGCTGTTTTCATTTAATAACTGGATCTAGTGGGGGTTTTCTCTAAGAAAAACAGTGCGAAATTAGAAAAAAAAGAAAGAGGTTAAAGACCTAACAAATGGAACTGCAAGTTTAGTGGTATGTAAAGCATACGGTGTACAAGTTCAGGGACTTAGAGCGCAATCCATACCATATGCTTTTTGTATTTGCGAACGGCGAACGCTCTACCTGGGCAATTATACTGTGTAGCACTCGTCGCTGCCTACTTATTGTTTTTGATTGTGCTCTTTTGATGAACGCAGGTACGAGCCACAGTCCTTCCTACTTGGATCAGAATACTTCCTTCATGCATATGGGCCTATTTATGCTTTATCAGCTGATGTGGTGGCAAGCCTGGTTGCTCTGAGAAACAACAGGTAAATATTCTAAAACTCGCCATCTTACACATAAGCATGTTTAACTGTACCAGTAAATATTCTTTTTTGGGTCTCTGCATGCCAACTAGTACCAAGATTTTTTTTAACTTGGTACCACAGAAAGATGTATAACTAAAAAGTGCCCCGGGGCCACATGTTAGTGACACATGAATGCACTTCACAACTTGAGTGATCTTTGCGATGGTGCGGAGCAATTCGCCCCTGGCATCAAGTACCAAGTAGTCATGCTAATATGCTATAGCCATGAAGTGCCAGCAAAATGCCCTACTGCTTGGCAACGGGCTTAAAACTTTTTTTCACTCCCCCTGGTGTCAGTTTGAAATTGACTGCTTGGCATTGAGCTTCAAACATTTTTTCGGTCACTAGTGTCAGTTTGAAATTGAAAACAAGTCTTGACTGGGAACGTTCCTCCTACAGGCTGGAATATTTTGAGATGTGTTAGTTATGGCCAGATTCCCTCATGCTGAAAGCATATGCCAAAGCGTGAAAGTTATACCTGACATGGATAGGGAGTGTGGTCATGTCTCTTTCATCTATTAGTAAGTGATGTGGCTAGGTGAACTTCCTTTTCCTGTGTCTGGTCTAGTTAGAGCCATAGGAAAGAGTCGCGATTGTTATGTTGAGGTTAATAATCCTTAAGCCTATAGTAGGTTGTAGTCGAATCAAGGAAATTGACAGTTTCTGACTTTGATTTTTTTTAAAGAATATTGTGAACCGGTTTCGCACACAGGAACATTACCAAATTTGCATCATCGTCCTACTTCAAACTGAATCATGTACAGTATATGTTTGTTTAATACTGTATATTCTTACCCATGTTTGTCCAGTTTTCGAATGTTCAACAATGAGGATGTTACTATTGGATCCTGGATGCTTGCTATGAACGTCAACCACGAGAACACGCATGCTCTGTGCGAACCCGAGTGCACAGCGTCCTCAATTGCTGTCTGGGATATTCCAAAATGCTCAGGTCATTTCCTTGACTACTCCAGTTTCTATCTTCAGCCGACTTTACTTCAGTCACATATTATCTGACCCAGGGCTACGATTTTACCAGAACACGCATTCATAAATGCTAACGGGTTTCCATCTGTTGTCATCCAGGGCTATGCCACCCGGAGGTAAAGATGCTGGAGCTTCACCAGCGGAAAGAGTGCACGGGTGGTCCAACGGAGGCCGCTGAAACCGATGACGAGTGAAGCTTCGTCAGGACACAGGGAGCCATGCATGGACATTGGACCAGGCATGATGATGACACAAACGGTCGGTTGACCCAATAGATTCTTGGAGTGCCTACACATCCGATTCGATTCGATTCCATCACCAGGTAGTACAATCATTGCCGTTTTTGCAAGCATGTCACCAAGCACACTGACGAGGAACCCTACAGCTGCGTGCGATTCAGGCGCCACACCACGCAGCTGCAAGCACATTCTCACCTGCCTTTTAACCACAGCTGTATCATTTACCGCTCGCGTGCGTAAATCGCGAACGCGGCGAGGAGGTTTTGGTGTATAGAAGGGTGCGGTAGGTACAAATTGGGTAGCACACCGTGCATTTTGCTTTCCGCGAAGACGGTGCTAGAAATCAGCTCTTTCTCTTGTCAAAAGATCTGGATTGCTCGCTTGGATCCTTTTCGCTGAGATGCCATTCTCGAGGCCCCGACAACTGTATGACATTGCCGTGTTGCCAACTAGAGAAGTAGAGATGTTGGTGGTAGCATTGAGTAGGGAGGATCCTGCTACTCGCAAGGATGATGATGGGTCTTGTGGTAGCTGTCTTTGGGCGGGCCTAGCAAGTCCACGGACTCCAGCTAGGAAGAAAAGCTCAGTCCACTTTTGCTCGCGTCGTCAGCCACTTGCAAAACGCATTTAATTTCTCCCTTGTATTCAAGCCGATTCGACGTGGGTAGTTGAGATTCGGCCGTCAAAACGGCAGCATCAGTCACTGTCCGAATGGAGGGCCGTGTATCCTTATCCGCTTAACGAGCGAATCTAGTATAGCAAGTTTCATCTGTCGATCTCTCTGTAGATCATCCAAAAGGCTTTTCACCTTGTGTGTTTTTTTTTCGTAAGCCTTTTCACCGTGCCTCTTTAGTACTCCGTCCGGTCCTTTTTACTCCGCATATAAGAATTGTCTGAAGTCAAACTTTACAAAGTTTGACCATATTTATATTAAAAAATATCAATATCAATATCTACCATGTTAAAGTTATACAACATGAAACTTTAAGTCATGACGCATCTATTAGTATTGATTTCACATTATGATTGTTCGTATTTTTTTTCTATAAAGTTGATCAAACTTTACGAGGCTTGACTTCAAACAAATCTAATATGCGAACTAAAAAGGACCGGAGGGAGTACTGGAGATGAAACAGGAAGCACTGTCGATTATATTAATCATCGAGCTGTTGTTCACTACTGCTCCCAGCCTCTCCTGGGCGTTTTCCCTGCCAGACACGGTTTGTCCGGCGTCGTCACGGGCAATGCCCCGACGACGATCGACCACAGTGACTAGTTCTACTAGCCTAGTCTGTACTCTGTAGTCCCGTCCCGGACAGGATGAGCATCGGAGGCGAGATTTGTGCAGCGTCTTTACCGAAAAGCTCCGGCCGCACATGACCCCGTGCGCCAGGCGAAAAGATCCAAACCCCTAGCTGCCACGGCAGAAAGTTCCTTCCTTCATTATTATCGTGTTTATTTCTTCTTTCTTTCGTTTTCATCCAATTGTACCACTCTTTTTCCCCATGGAACAAAACAATTATCAGATTATTACAGGTTCATAGCAACACATGCGGTACTATTCCACGACAGTTGCCGTCATTCTTTCCCCTTTCTTCATCAGCACACACGCGCCCAGATCAGACCGGGAACCCAGCCTTAGCCAGTCCCCAGAAACGTTTCCTTATAATAATTAACCCGACTGAACAAATAATAATAATAATAATTGATTGATTGATTGATTGATGATGGATCCATGGACGACGATGCATGAGCTGGTTGATCGGCCAGCGGGAGTGGCTGGCTAGTGGGAGATGCCGGGGTGGCAGAAGGCGCCGTTGAGCCATCCGTCGGTGATCTGCTTGTACGCGGCCTCGGTGAGGTGGATGCCGTCCCAGCTGAGGTGCGACGCCGGGCTGGCGCAGGCGGAGGCGCCCGACATGCCGCACCGCGCGCTGTTGGCGTAGTTGTACTTGCCTCCCCCCGACCCGCAGCACGCCTCGAACACCGAGCTGAACCCTGCATCCACATCCACACAAGATTAAGATCAGATCATATCACCTCACAGTGTCAGTTGGTTCATCGTTTTGGTTTCTTGCATTGCATCAATCTGTCATGATGGGTCTGTGACGCCCCTCGTACGAAGATTCCGAGGGGAGGGATGGTTTTCCGATCATCGATCGGCAACGTGCGGGAGCAGTGGCGTGTGTCCCGGCGTTAACCACCCACCGCCACCGGGGCGGCACGCATGTGTTCGGTTGGGGAAACAGAGCACCGGCTGTCTGCTTCTGCAAGTAGCGCCGGTTCAGAGGAGCAACGCCTACCAAACCCCATTATTTTCCCCCGTGACGGGATGTCGTTACTCGCTCGGGATCCCCGTATCACGAGCGCGAGCGCGCCCGTGTCGGCCCGCGACCTCGTTTTCTATTCACCGGCGATCGACCGCGTGCGGAACAGGACTGGACTGGACTGGGCGCAGGACGCGCTCGCGCTCCCACGGCCGGCGCCGGCGCGAGCCAGAGCGGGGCAACGGCAGGAAATCCCTACGGCCGGCGCAGCGCAGCGCACGCACATGGACGGGCGCACGGACGCGCATGTGGTGGTGACCACGCTGCTGGCCAGCAGTGCAGGACTAGTGGCGCACCAGTGCAGCACTGCAAGCTCACTGCTCGATCGTGCACGAGCCTTAAACGCCGAATAATCCTACATTTAATCCCGGCGCCATGTCCATGCTTGTTCCGTGCTACACTGCTGGTACTGCCAGGACAGAGCGTGACGTGCGCGTCCAAAAACGCTCTGCGATGCCGACGACGGACGGGGGTCCAGCGCAGTCACGGCGAGTTTGAAATCTAGCCCGCAACGGTGCCGCTAGTCGACTAGCCGCCAAACTCCAGCCCCTCCGTGCGTCCGTAAGGAGTGCAGTACGTGTGCATGAAATCATGTACGTATGAACGAACGTATGCGCGTACCGTATTTGCTGGGGCTCCGGACCATGTCGTAGACGCCGGCGTAGAAGTCGGCGTACATGATGCGCGCCGACTTGTACTTGGCCTGGAGGCTCGTGACCTTGGCCTGCAGCAGGCTGTTGTGGTACGTGGAGAGGTCGTTGAACTTCTTGAGGCAGCCGAGGGCGTCGTAGTCGGCGGCGCTGGAGGTGCCGTAGATGGTGAGGTAGATGGGGAAGCAGCCGATGGGGAGCACCCCGGGCACCACCACGTCCACCGCCCCCATCGCGACCAGCTTCTCCACGCCGGCGCCGATGGTGTCCACGATCTGCGGCGCGTACGTGCTCGCCTGGTCCGTGTTGTAGTTGCCGAACAGCATCGCGTTGTAGTCGTTCCCCCCGAACTCCCCGAAGATGAAGAGCGAGTTCGCCAGGTAGCTCTTGCAGCCTGCAACAATAGTGATAGTACACACGCGTAAGCGAATCAATTCGCCAGGCCCCATGAAAAGTACTCCCTCCGTTCCATAATGTAGTGCCTATAGATTTTTACAAAAATCAAACATTACAAACTTTGACCATGTATATAAAGAAAAGTAGGTACATCTAGAATACCAAATGCATCTCATTGGATACATCGTGAGTGATATTTTCAAAATATACATGTTTGGTATTGTAGATGTAGACAATTTTCTCTATACACTTGGTCAAAGTTGGCAAAGTTTGACTTTTACAAAAATCTATAGGCACTACATTATGGAATGGAGGGAGTATGTAGTAAAGCTCTTATCAATGGCGGCAGCGGCATGGCAGTGGCAGCGGCGACAGCTGGATGGAGCAGGAAATCATGCTGCTGCTCGTGCATTAAGGGAGCAGCAGAGCATGCAGACATGGTGGGCTGGGCTTTGAAGGGAGTGAAGAAAGAAAAGAAAAGCATGATGGGAGAGGACTGAGGGGAGGGCTCACTGCTGCCGCAGACGGAGGAGGTGATGGTCTGGAACCACTGGAGCTGGAAGCTGATGGGCCCGTTGTTCCAGATCTTGTCGGAGAGGCCGAGGGAGCGGAAGAAGGGGGCGTCCATGGCGGTGGCGCCGGTGATGGCCATGTTGGCGCCCTTCTTGAAGTCGGCGGAGGTGGACTTGGAGGGCGGCAGGAAGGGGAGGCCGTACTTGGTGCTGAGGAAGTCGACGATGACGCGGCCGTCGGAGCAGCGGCAGGTGGGGCTCCCGAAGTAGGTCTCCCCGTAGGGCGGCTGCGTGAAGGTGATCGCCGAGGGCCGCCCGTTGGTGCACAGGTTCCCTGTGTCCGTGATCGAGTCGCCGAAGCTGTACACCGCATTGTACTTCTGCGCCGCCGCCATGGAAAGCGACGACAAGCACAGCAGCAGCACAAGCAGCGGCAGCGGCAACCTCGCCGTCGGCGACGACGACGACCTCGCCATCACGACACCGCCGGCCGCGCGCGGGAGCGGCTAGGGGGAGGAGGAGGGGGTCGACGGTCGTGTGCTCGCCGCGACGCTGCCTCTGCGCGCGGGGATGAGCCGGCGGGCGGGACAGAGAGCAGAGCGGAGCAGAGCACTTTGAATGGATGGAACGAGCGGCGAGGGGCAGCGCTTTTTATAGGCCCGTGGCCGTGGCAGAGGCTGGGCCATGGTCGACGCGCATGTACAGGTAGATAGGCCAGGCATGTGGAGGAGTGCATGCAGCATTGCAGCAAGTTGCAGGGGATTCGCTTTACGTGCCGCCGGCCCGGTACATGGCAATGGCAAATGGCAATCACCGCTGCTGTTGGACTCGTGTCGCCGGACGCCGGTCGGTCTAGTGTGAGTGAGGGAATTTCTTGTTTTTCTTTTTTTTTCTGAAAAGGTAGGAGTTTCTTGTTTTTCTTGGTTTTTTTATCCTTTTCCTTTTTCTAAGAAAATTTCTTTTTTGAACACAGTACAATCGAAGTCTCAAAGTCACTCACGTAGACGGATATATACTCATCCTTATGAAAACACGCACACACATTCTATCCATATGAACACCTTCAAGAGACCGAGCCGACATAACATCTTAAAACGATGAAGTACACCAGGGTCGCCTCGTAGTCGAGGTGGACGTCTCCTGCTATTGAACGAAGCTCAAAAGCCTAGAATAAATATATGAAAATGCAACCACCAATGTCAAGTCAAGTCTAGGACTTAAACCCTGGTGGCTTGAGGGTATCATTGTCCTTCTAACCATCCAATCATACGTTGGTTCGCCTTTTTCTAATTAGAACGATAGGAGTTTCTTATTTTTTTAATCAGTTTTTTTTTAGAAAATAGGAGTTTCTTTTTTCTTTTCTTTTTGGAAAGGTACAGGAGCTCTTTGCTACAGACCGCGATAGACCGACGCCCCCGACTTACTGGTGTTTCCAATGACGGCGGCAGGCACACATCGTATCTTTACCCAAATGATAAGTGTCACGCGTGTGACACGAAGCACTCCGGTCCTGACTTCTTTTACAATTGAAGCTGTCATCTGAAAAGAAAAAATGAAACTTGCCTTCTGAAAAAAAAAACTGTCAAACTTGACAACTAAAATTAGCATTCTTGCTTAACTAAACTTGTTATAAAAAAAAGTTCGGAGTTACCATGTGTTCATGCCACACATGTGACACTTATTAAGACCCTATCTTCACTGGGACGACGAGTTGTCTATTTCATTCGCAAACTCATCCACTAAGGCCCTGTTTGGAATGTCGTTTCTACTTTGAATACGCTTGTAAAAGTTACAGGCCACCATCCGTCGTTTTCATTTCCCCCTGCAAATCGCTCCTGGCCGGTAAGATACACCCGTAAGAAAAATACACTTGTATATGTTTACACCGATTCCAAGCGCGGCCTAAAAGGTAAAAACTCACAATAATTTGCGGCCATCTGTATCTTGGTGGTTACCGATCGCCCTACCTAGTCACGCAAGAGGCGGGGAGCTTTAGCGTAGCCGCCATGAGCTGGTCTGGGTACATACCATCCTTTTCCCTTTCTCGTCTCCTTTGCGCGCGCCCAGGCGAGGCGAGGCGACGCGACCTGGCCACGCTTTTCCGGCGATTTTCCATGTGATGATGTGCCGCGCTTTCCCGTGGGTATGCAAGCCACCAAGCTTACTTAGCCCGGATGATTAGCAAAATTTAGCATTGGCCGAGAAAAAGTCGGGCCAATTGACGTACGTGGCCGCGACGAGTCCCGTGCCCGGAAGGATCTGTGCCCTTTTGAAACTTGGGCACCTCTTTTCGCCCCGCTTTTGCTACCTGTCATGGGCGTGCCGTGGTGGCTTGGCTAGGTTGATTACGAGGCTCGAGGTACCAAGACGTTGATCTTTTTTACCAAAAGAGAAAATCTAGTTCCTTCTAAGTACGTGAGGGGACCGGCACTCCTACACGTACGTGGCTCATGGACAATGTGTCTCTGACTCTCTGTGTGTGTGTTGCGTGTGCATGCCTCTTGTCGACGCAAGCTAAGTTTGACCGGTGTCTCTGCTCTGTGGCACACGTTTCTTCGGCCCGGCGAATAATTGGCACAGGATTATCCGTCTGCTTGCGCTCGTGATGATGAGATGGAATGGAATGTACGTCCACTTGCCTCCGGAGGCGGCGCGGCGGTCGTCGGCGACGGACTGGTGGTGGGTAGAGCAAGAGAACAATGCGACGCCGAATACAAGTTCGGCGCTCCGTCCATCCATGCGTCCATCCGGTGATCGCTGTCGAAACAAGTGGAGGTTCCGCATCTCATCTTGCACCGCATACCGCCACGGTAGAGCCGTAGAGGCGAAGAACGACGTGGATGCATACGTTGTCCCCAGCGTGTTACTTATCCATCCGAACACAAAGCATTTGTTTCCAATCGGACGGTCTCTATCGAGTCAGTAGCAGAGCACAATGGCCTGCACTTGGTATATCCATGTTAACGCAACACTAATAACCAGGCCATGCATCATGCATGGCGCAGAGATGATTGATGGATGGATGCACCTTCGTCATGATCATGCATCGTTATCATACCACCACCGCCATTCAATCAAAAACTCTGGAATTTCAAAGTGGTAGTACAATCATGCATGGGCATCAACTAAGCTAGGGAGCTAGCTAGTGTGATCGATCTAGTAGCTACTCCAGTTATCAACGCTAGTAGATGATGCTGAAAGTGATGGAGCGAGGCCCAACTGAAGGAACCCACTTGGTGCGTGCAGTCAGGACCAGCAGCACCAACACGTACGTAGTACGTGCCATGATTATGCGTGGGTAAATTAGGTCTTGTATATTGGCAGGGAGGGCACTTTGGCTAACAAGAAATACTACTAGAAAGAAAAGGTGGTGGTAGTAACCATCACGCTGGCCAGCTGATTGTCACTAGACTCGCGTAATTGCCGAGCTTAGCATCCATCGGCGACTTGGGTGCCACACGTAACACACTACATAACCAACTCGCACTAGTAATTTACCCAGCTTAGATACGCACAACGATTAATTGTTGATTGATTGATTGGGCTCTTACGTAGCCCTCATCAATCGTCTTATCCTGCCTCGGAAAGGCAACGGGGTTTGCTGTGTTGTTGCCCGAAGTGGGTGCACGAAAACAAGCACTTGCGATCGGATTATGGTGCAAGAACACTGCCACTAATCTGGCAACAGTTCCCGCAAGTGGTGGCCTTAATTTGATTGTTGGATGGAGTGGTTGGAATGCAGTTAACCCTGAAGCTAGTCACATACGGCGTTGGAACAAGGAATTTGTGGGGTTACGTACTTTTCCGGCGATGAACTGAGATAGACGGCGACAAAGGAAGGCCGCAGATGAGACGACGGCGGCGAGCGCGCAAGTCAGAGGGAGGTCACGAGACCGCGACGGCCACGCCAAAGTAGGCCGGGGCAGGCGGCCGCCTGCCTGCATGCACATCACGTTCTTCTTGTCACACGCGCAGCCCTATCCACAGCTCTACAAGCTCCAGGCTCCAGCTCGTCCGGCCGCTCTGCCAGCGAGTGGCACGGGCGCGCACGGCACCGCGACACGCGCCACTCGCCATTGCACACGATGACTAGCTATCTATAGCGTTTGGTTTGGCCGGCGTTGCTTTGCCGAGACCGTGACACCACCGGCCAAGCATGCATGCAGATGCTCGCCCGCTCGGCCGCATCTTCTTTGCCCATGCTTTGCGGCCGAGAACCTGCAGCCGGAACGGGGCGGGGCACGCACGACCGGGCTGAAACACAGGCCGCCGCCGCTGCTGTTTCTCGCCAAAGAAGAAAGAACACGGCCGGTGTGGTGTGCATCCACCTGCTACCACTCGGCTCTGCTCCCTGTTTTCTCGGATCCTCGACGACTGACTCTACGTGGTTGATCCGCGGTCTCCGGGTGCGCGTCGCTGTATTATTATCACATTATCACAATCGTCTATGGGTATGGGCGTCTAGATATTCTACCCATGGAGTAGGTACGTACGTGCCTCCCGAGTCAGCCAAGTGGCTGGCACACGCTAGATGGTTCCCTCCCATAAAAAACATCTATCTACGCATCTCATCAGGAAATTCACGTGTCGACATATCCATGCATGCATGCATGGCTCTTTTCATTCCACCTTTGCTCTCGGTCGGATGTGAGCATAGTGCGTACCATCCACCCAGGTCTAGAAAAGGGAAGAGCAGCCAAGCCACGCTAGCTCATCACTGTGTCCGTCTGTGTGAAAGGGCCTCGTCAGGTCAGATCCTGCTCCTTCCCTTTCTATTGTCTCCAGCTCTCGGCCAAAGCGGAAAGTGGTTAGATTTTGGACTTGTCTTTAATAATGGGAAACCGGTCGAGAGGTCGCCGATCCCTCCGTGCGTGCGGGTGCGGTGCGTGCATGGCCGCTCTCTCATCAGTCATCGCCCAATTATATGGTCAGCGAATTTGGGATCACGGTCACCGGACTGGTTGCCATGGATATGGATGTATATGCACCGGGAGAGCGGTGGCTACACAATCGACGTGCATCACCACAACCACCCTTGGATTTGGATGGATGCCACATGAATGCTGGTAGCTCGACCTGCCATTGACCATTCTCTCACAATGTCCTCGTCGTCCATTTAACCTCGGCCGGGCCTCCGGGGGGATGGCTGCCTTGGAGATTCGTCTTGCCGTTTTCCACTGCCTGAAAGCTCCGCGGCCGACCGCTACAGGCCGACCAGTGGCAACTCAGAACGTTCAGAAATTCTAACACTGTCATAACCTGGACCGTTGACTGACGGCTTTGATCGTCGAGTGGATGAAAGCCCGCGTTGTAAGAATTGCCACCGCGGAGGAGCAAAGATCCGAAATCACTGGTTAAGGGGTACCTCCAAGGAGGCCACCTCGTGCCATGCTAGCGCCTTGGCGTGACAAGTGTCTCGTTCTCGTGTGCTGAGGGACTTTTCCGCTGCGCTTCGTGTTCGACACGTGGTGCAAGGAGAGGCGGCCTCGTCTATTTTCCCGGTTTCCAATCTTCTCCTTTTCATTTTAGTCTGTAACTGTTCTAGGTTTCTTAACCTACCTTTTCGTCCGTTCCACCATCCGTCTCCCTCCCTCGCGTCACCGCCGCCGCTTGGATTGTTTCCTTCACCCTTGTTACCACCCCCCTGTGCCGCCATCTCTTGTTGTTGTTCCTCCTCCTTTCTTCCTTTGTGTCAACCGCCTTCTTCGTTGATTCCCTATTTTAATGGGTTGTGGTTTGTTTTTCTCCACCATGATTTACCTTTTCACTTCTAGTTTCCCAATACACTGCTGGAATAGGGAGTTTTATGGGGTAAAAAAACATTAATAAAAAACAATGATTGGGAACCTTCTAAAAGGTTCCCAAAACCGGTAGAACAAGGGCTGGAACCTTTAGAAGGTTCCCGAAACCGGATGTGATGTACTCAATAGCTTTCTAAGATGGGTCATCCCAGTTCGATCGCTAGCTTGCTCGTATGTGTGCTAAAGAATGAATACTTGATGCGGAGTGCATCAAATAGAAAAATCCTGAAAGGACGCCGCACCTCGTTTAATTTGGGCAGCTAAATCTCACTTATAGCGAGTTCTATTGTACTCTCGTCTGAAGGATTTTTCGCATTGTGTTTAACTGGGCCGACCTAGTTCTTCTCTTCCCTCGCTCGCCCGCTCGTTCAGGAGGGTTGGCTATTTATAGTTTGCTCCGGTTTTCTTCTTCTTTTCTTCCCTTTCCTTCCGTTTCCTTTCCTTTTTTTTTCATTCAGTTTTCTTTGTTTTTTCTGTTTTATTCACTTTTTCATCAGTGTTTTCATTTCCTTTCTCGGGTTTTACTGTTTTTTCTTTGGTTTTTTTGTTTCTTTCTTGATTTTCAATTTTTTCTAGTTTCTTTGTTCCATTTAGAGTTTTTATTGGTTTTTTCTTTTCTTTCCTTTTCCTTTGTTTTCTTTGTTTAATTTTTTGTTTCCATAGGTGTTTTTTGCTCTTCGTTCTTTTGGTTCATAGCTCTTTT
>NC_041392.1:74045029-74054237 GCF_002162155.2 Triticum dicoccoides
ATTTGTTATATACATGTATAATCATTTTCAAATACATGATTAATATTTTTGAAAAAACATATATACCTTTTCATTACGCATTGTATATTTTTTGTGTACACCAGGAACATTATTTATGTACATGTTCAGTATTTTTAAAATACATGATCAACATTTGTTAAAACATATTTTTTGATATCTATTTTTTCGTAAACATTATAATTTTTTTATACAGAAGGAACATTTTATATATACATTTCTCAAAACTTGATGTCCACGTTTTTCATACATATCCTACATTTTTGGTATATATCTAATAAATTTTTTAAATATATGTTTATCATTTTTCAAATACAAGTTCAACATTTCTGGAATACATGGTCATCATTTTTTCAATATACATTTTAAATATTTTTTAAATGCTCGATTAAAAAATTTCAAATAGAAGATTAATTTCTTTTGGATATATGCTCAACATTTTTTTCTACACATTTTGAAATTTTCAAATGCTTGAGTAACATTTCAAATACAAGAATAACATTTTTTGAAATGCTTGATTAACATTTTAAAATACTTTATTATACATGGCAAACATTTTTCAAATGCCTAATTAGCCTTAAATACTTGTTCTTCATTTTTATGAATGCTTTTTAATTTTTTTAAATATATGATAGAAAAAATCATACACATGAGAAACATTTTCTCTATACGCATTTAACGTTTTTCAAATAGTTGGTAAATATTCTTTTCTAATGCTTACAGATTTTTTTTTTAATATTTGGAAGTATAAACAAAATTAAAAAAACTTAAAAAAACAGAAAAATGAGGTAGTGGCCTCAGCCGAGCTGGACCCGGCCTGTAAGGCGCCCACTTAGGCGAGGCTGGCATCCAACTCGTGTTGAGCAAGGTATAGACACGCCGCCCAATTGCTGGATTGAGACAACTTTTAATGCACATATCATATTTGGCGCTTCAGGCGCCTATTAAAGGGCAAATACTAGTAAACAGTGGACCGCCCCTCCCTTAATATATTTAAAATGGGTTGTCCGAAATAAGCCAGAGCGAGAGCCTCCGTCCCTCTCCCAGTTATGTTAAGCTCCCAAAGCTTCCTTGGCCCGGTTTTAGGAAGCTTTCGGCAGGTTTTTCTTTTCTTTTTTCATTTCCTGGATGGTTTTTCTTTTCTTTTATTTTACTTTTTGAATTTTTGTTCTCATCCTTCGTTTTTTAAAAATTTGTGAAAATAAATTCGAACCTGTGAACTTTTTCAAAGCCATGAACTTTATTAAATGCACAAACATTTCCCAAATGAGTGGAATTTTTGAATTCTTGAACTTTTTAAAATCCGTGAACTTGTTTTAAATGTGTTAACATTTTTTTTGCCCAAATAGGCGAGTTTATTTCGTCTAATTAGTGCACTTTTTTCAAATACATGAAACACCTGAACTTTTTGAAACTCGCAAAATTTTCTTTAAACTCGTCACCTTTTTAAAATCCACGAAATTTCTTTGAGCATGCAAACATTTTTGAAATCATGAACTTTTATTCAATCCATGATTGTTTTTCAAATTGACGAACAATTTTTAGAAAAGTTAAGAGTCAACGGAATGTCATGGTTATACTAGCGACCCGAACGAAACTGTTTTCGTTTTTAGGGAACAAAACGAACCAACTGCCAGGACCTCCTATATGCCAAATCGTATCTGCCGCAGTGCGGCAGATTGTCGAACGAAATATGCAGGCCCGACTATCACTAACCAACACGCTAAACAGTACCTTGTTTTACTAACCTTGTACGAGTTTTCCAGCCGTTTTTCTCCTGGTTTTAGTAACCTTCTAGAATGTTCCTGAACCGGTTTTTTTTAATCTTTTTGTTTTCATTTTGTTCTGTTTCCATTTCTCTCCTCATTCTTTTTTTTCTTTTCTTTTCCTATTTTGTTTTTTCATTTTTCCTATTTCTTTTTTTGTTCCTGTTTTCCCAAAAAAGTTTTTGCTTTCAAAAGTTTCTCGCTTCTTTTACAAAAAAATCGAAAACTCAACAAAGTAAAGAATTTCACATTTAAAAAAATGCATTTTAATTTTTTTATCACAAATTCAGAATACATTCGGGTATTTCAAATATTGTTCTTACATTCCAATTTGTTTAAAAATCTGAAGAATGCTCATGCTTTCAAAATTTATTCCAAATTCAAAAAATGCTTGAGTATTATTTTTACAAATTTTAAAAACGTTTGGGAATTTTTAAAAGTGTTCCCGCTTTCCAAATTTTTTCACATAATAAAATAATGTGGAGCTTTGAAAAAAATTGTTCGCAAATTTAGAAAATGTTTATAATTTCAAAATTTATTCGTTAATTTGAAAAAGTTTTTTATATTCAATTTTTTTGCAAATCTAAAAATGTTTATCTTTGCATAATTTGTTCTCAAATTCATAAAATGTAAGGGGGAATTTAAAATATATTTGTAATTTCGAATAATGTTGGCATATTTGTAAGAAGGTTTCAATTTCAAAAAGTGTTCTTGTTTTTAATTTTGTTTCTTTGAAAAAAATGTTTGAGATTCCAGAAAAATGTTCATGTTTTCAGAAAATGATAAAGTTTTAAATTTCTTTTGCAGAAAATGTTCGGAAATTTTGCCGTTGTACTCTCAACAATACTAGTCTAGTGTTTTGGCTATGAGCACGCGATTGGAAGCATTAGGTTGCCAGTTCGAATCACTTTTGTTTCCCATCTTGACTTTTGTTTCTTTCTTTAATCCGCAAAAAGGTGCCAGCGGAAGAACTCGAACTCAGGATCTTTGCTTTAGAAGGAAACAGGGGTAACCAGGCTTTGCGCAACTTGCGTCTTTCCATCTTTTATTATTACCTTCCTCGGTTTTTTCCGAGTTCGTTGTTTAGTTTTCACATGTTTTTTTCTTTTCTTAAATGCACGGAGTTCTTTCAAATTTGATGCATCTTTATTAAAATGATGACATTTTTCAAATTTGATGAACTTTTCCAAATTTGACGAACTATTTTTGAATTTGTGGAATTTTCTCAGATTTAGTGAACATTTTTTTTCAAATTCGACCTTTTTCTCAAATTTGATGCACATTTTTTCATAATCAGTTAAGATTTTTTTCAAATTCGTTTATCGTTTGTCAAATTCGGTGAATATTTTTTCGAAATGTGCTTTTTACAAATTTAGTGAACTTTGTCCAAATTCGGTGAACTTTTTTTCAAAATTGACGCACTTTTTACAAATTCGGTGAACTATTTTTCAAAATCGATGCACTTTTTACAAATTCAGTGAACTTTTTCCAAATTCGATGAACTTTTTTTCAAATTCATGAAATTTTTCAAAATTGATGAACTTTTTTCAAAAACGTTTTTCAATTTTTGTTATGTTTTTTGAAATATGTGTATTTTTTCAAAATCGATGAACTTTTTTCAAATGTTGTGAGTTTTTCTTCAGAATAGATGATTTTTTCCAAAATGGATGAGTTGTTTGTTAAAAATGGATGAGTTGTTCATTCAAAATGGATGGACTTTAGAAAAATCAATAAAATCTTTTTCGTACTCTTGAACTTTCCTTTTCAAAATCCTTGGAAATTTTTGTATTCACAAATACTTGCCTTTTTTACTTTTTGTAATTTAAAAAAATAATTTGTACTAGGTATACATATATGTTAATGTTGTACTAGAAGAAGGCTCAAATAATGCTCTTTCCTGATTGTAGTCGACAATGGGACCCTTGTCTAGTGGTTGTTGTGCGTGGCTGTTGATGTTACTGAGCGTAGTTTGATTTCTGGTTCTCGCGTATAACATTAACGATTTTTTTCACATTTTTCTTTTGCGCAAGTTACTGAGCCGGCCCCATCCGCTCACTCTGCTCACGCCAGCTGCTCTAAACGGTGCTAACAACGCCGAATAGGAGCTCCCACAAAAGCTGATCCCACAACCTCACACACGGCAAAAAAAACTGACTGCGAGCCATTAGCCACTACGCCAGACAACGACAACTGAACATCAAGGAGCAAAACAGTATATGGACAAAACACAACATTGAGATTTTGGAAAACAATTCTTGAAAATTGCAAGTAGTTTTGAAATGTTGCAAATTTTCTATATTGCAAATTTTTTGTAGTTCCGATTTTATAAGAAACACGAACAAATTTTGCCAATCCCGAAGAGTTTTCTAAAACATGAAACATTTTTCCGAAAATTTAACATGTTTTTAATACAGGAACAAACTACGAAAAAGCAAACATTTTTGGAGATCATTTTGGGTTTTCTCCTTTTCACTTTAGTCCATAAATTTTTTAGGTTTCTTGACCTAACTTTTCGTCTGTTCCACCATCTGTATTCCTCCCTCGTGTCCAGTGGTGAATCTACTAGGGGGGCTTTAACAGGCTTAGCCTCCCCCCATCCAGCTTTGCAAAATTAGTTTTACTACCAGTTTAAAAGCTCAATCCAGGCATTTGTCAGCCCAACACAACATATATTTGCCTGACATAGGAAGCCCATCCCACCCTCCATTTTCTCTGTAGATTCGCCACTGCTCGTGTCGCCGCCCCCGCTTGGCTTGTTTCATTCACCCTTGTTACCACCCCCGCACTGCCATCTCTTGTTGTTGTTTCTCCATTAGCCTCCTCCTCCTTCCTTCCTTTTTGTCAACCGTCTTCTCCGTTGATTCCCTATTTTAATGGGTTGTGGTTTGTTCTTCGCCACCATGGTTTACCTTTTCACTTCCAGTTTCCCAATACATTGCTGGAACAGGGAGGTTTATGGGGTAAAAAAGACACCAAAAACCAATAATAAAAAACAATGCTTGGGAACCTTCAAAAAGTTTCCCAAAACCGGTAGAACAAGGGCTGGAACCTTTAGAAAGTTTTCAAAACCGGATGCGATGTACTGATGCGTCTCCAACGTATCTATATTTTTTTATTGTTTCATGCTATTATATTATCAACCTTAGATGTTTTATATGCATTTATATGCTATTTTATATGATTTTTGGGACTAACCTATTAACCTAGAGCCCAGTGCCAGTTTTTGTTTTTTCCTTATTTTAGAGTATCACAGAAAAGGAAAATTAAACGGAGTCCAATTGACCTGAAACTTCACGGAACTTATTTTTGGACCAGAAGCAACCCAGAAGACTTGGAGTGCACGTCAGGGGATCAACGAGGAAGCCACGAGGCAGGGGGGCGCGCCCTCCACCCTCGTGGCCCACTGACGTACTTCTTCCTCCTATATATCTCCATATACCCTAAAATGATCGGGGAGCACAATAGATCGGGAGTTCCGCCGCCAGAAGCCTCTGTAGCCATCGAAAGCCAATCTAGACCCGTTCCGGCACCCTGCCGGAGGGGGAAATCCCTCTCCGGTGGCCATCTTCATCATCCCGGTGCTCTACATGATGAGGAGGGAGTAGTTCTCCCTCGGGGCTGAGGGTATGTACCAGTAACTATGTGTTTGATCTCTCTCTCTCTCTCTCTCTCTCTCTCTCGTGTTCTTGATTTGGCACAATCTTGATGTATCGCGAGCTTTGCTATTATAGTTGGATCTTATGATGTTTCTCCCCCTCTACTCTCTTGTAATGGATTGAGTTTCCCCTTTGAAGTAATCTTATCGGATTGAGTCTTTAAAGATTTGAGAACACTTGATGTATGTCTTGCCGTGCGTATCTATGGTGACAATGGGATATCACGTGATTCACTTGATGTATGTTTTGGTGATCAACTTGCGGGTTCCGCCCATGAACCTATGCATAGGGGTTGGCACACGTTTTCGTCATGATTCTCCGGTAGAAACTTTGGGGCACTCTTTGAGGTCCTATGTGTTGGTTGAATAGATGAATCTGAGATTGTGTGATGCATATCGTATAATCATACCCACGTATACTTGAGGTGACATTGGAGTATCTAGGTGACATTAGGGTTTTGGTTGATTTGTGTCTTAAGGTGTTATTCTAGTATGAACTCTAGGGCTGTTTGTGACACTTATAGGAATATCCCAACAGATTGATTGGAAAGAATAACTTTGAGGTGGTTTCGTACCCTACCATAATCTCTTCCTTTGTTCTCCGCTATCAAGAAGAAATATGATATTCTTATTATTGGGGATGTGCATATCCCCGTTGAGGTAACATAGTGTTATTCGAAATTTCTCCAGTTCCATGTTATTCAGAATGAGTTCGTTAACAAGACTTGTTCAACCTTGTTAGTGGATTCCTTTTGATGATCATGAAATGGATGAAACTAGAAGGCACAACCTTCTGTACTCCACTTTTACTTTCTGTTATTTATATTAAATAAAATAAAAATAGTATTTTTCTGTCTGTTATCTGATTATCCGTGCAATATAAAAATACCCCAAAAATAAAAGTTCTCCAAATGCCCTGAAATTTAAATATGATTTTTTCTGGAATATTTGAGAATATTTGGCACTGAGAACACAACAGGGGGTCAACCACCTACCCACGAGGGTGGAGGGCGCGCCCCCCTGCCTCGTGGGCCCACGGTGGCCCTCCTCCACTTATCCTTTCACCCACACACTCCTTCTTCCTCCCCCAAACACGAATAACCAGCTCAAACCCGAGTCCAAGCTCGGTTTGCTGCCATTTTCGATCTCCTTGCTCAAAGCACCTCTCACAAAACTGCTTGGGGAGATTGTTCCTTGGTATGTGACTCCTCCATTGGTCCAATTAGTTTTTGTTCTAGTGCTTTATTCATTGCAAATTTTTGCTGCTTAGGTGACCCTATTCTTGAGCTTGCATGTCAAATTTATATGGTCAAAAGTAGTTTTGATGCATGATATAGGCCCTAGGCACTTGTAGGAGTAGTTGCTATCAATATTATTGAGTTTGGTTTACTTTTATTTTGAAGTTACTAAAAATTTCAGAATTTTTCAGAAAATGATGAAGAGACTTTTGAGGGGCTCATCGAGCCGAAGCTCGAAGGAAAAGGCACCAAAGCCTAAGTATAATCTACCTCGCACCGCGGAGGTTCGGTCGTGTGAATGGCCTTCCGATGATTTCTTGAGAGCAACCGGGATTTATGAAGATTTTTATGAAATGGCTAAGAATGCAGGCATCACCGCTTTCCTCCACGACCAATGCGATCAGTATCTCTTACTCACAAATATCTTTGTGCAAAACTTTCATTTCCATTCTAGGAACTCACCACCTACGGTGGAGTTTCATTTATAGGATGAGCATAAGGAGATGTCACTTTATGATTTTTGTCGGGTTTGTTTAGTCCCTTTCGAGGGCAAGACAGAGGAACCACATCGTGAGGATGTGGATGGGTTTATTGATACTATCGCTGTAGGGGAAACAAGGAAGGTTTCCGATGCACGAATCACTAGTATACATTTTCCTGTTTTACGCTATTTTGCATTATTTGCTAGTCGTTGTTTAATTGGTCGCGGGAACTGTGGAAACCTTAGTGTCCCTAATATTATTATTTTGCTCCACGGTTTATATGGTGATAACTCTGTTAGTATGGGCGGCATTATTGCTAAACGGTTAAGTCTGGACCGTACAAAGGGGCCCATCTTTGGAGGCATCTACGCTTCATGCCTAGCTGCACATTTTAACATACCTATTAGGCATTATGAGAAGGAAGAAAAAGTACTGCCTCATGTTTATTTAGATTATAAAAGTATGGTGGCACATGATTTTATTGTTAAGAATAGGGAAGGAGAGCTTAAATACAAATTGTTCTTTGATAAACATCATCCTGAGACTATTACCCTGCCTGCTCCTTCTTTGTTTGATTTATCTGCAGGACAGTACCTTGTTCTGTTAGAGGCTATTCACACCTACCAGAACCCTGCACCAGCCATGGAGCCAGAGCCGGAACCACAAGTTGATCCTTCACAACAGTCTAATTACCAGTGGGATCCGGAGATGATTGTCAACCAGTGGCAATCGGAGTCTTCTTCTTCTTCTTCTTCGCAGTACGACCCCAACTATTATTATGGATATCCGCCAGGCCAGCCGTGGCCATAGACCAACTTAGGTCAAAATCCTAAGCTTGGGGGAGTACGTATTTCCCACCGACATTACATTCATGTTCACACACTCACTGCTAGATGTTGGTGCTCATACTTTTTCATTGTATCATCCATGCTAGTTTATTTTCCTTTTTACACTTTCTTCTTGTGTGTTTAATAAACCTTAAGAAAAACCAAAAAAATTAGTTGTAGCTTTTAATTAGTTTACTTTCCATGCTTGTAGTAGTAATTAAAGAGAAAATCCAAAAATATTTCCTGTTCTTCTTTTGCTTGTTGGGAGCTTGATGTCTACTACACAACCTTCTTCTTGTAGACGTTGTTGGGCCTCCAAGTGCAGAGGTTTGTAGGACAGTAGCAAATTTCCCTCAAGTGGATGACCTAAGATTTATCAATCCGTAGGAGGCGTAGGATGAAGATGGTCTCTCTCAAGTAACCCTGCAACCAAATAACAAAGAGTCTCTTGTGTCCCCGACACACCCAATACAATGGTAAATTGTATAGGTGCACTAGTTCGGCGAAGAGATGGTGATACAAGTGCAATATGGATAGTAGATAATAGTTTTTGTAATCTGAAATTATAAAAAAGCAAGGTAAGTAATGATAAAAGTGAGCGTAAACGGTATTGCAATGCGTGGAAATAAGGCCTAGGGTTCATACTTTCGCTAGTGTAAGTTTCCTCAACAATACTAACATAATTGGATCACATAACTATCCCTCAACATGCAACAAAGAGTCACTCCAAAGTCACTAATAGCGGAGAACAAATGAAGAGATTATGGTAGGGTACGAAACCACCTCAAAGTTATTCTTTCCAATCAATCCATTGGGCTATTCCTATAAGTGTCACAAACAGCCCTAGAGTTCGTACTAGAATAACACCTTTAGACACAAATCAACCAAAACCCTAATGTCACCTAGATACTCCAATGTCACCTCAAGTATCCGTGGGTATGATTATACGATATGCATCACACAATCTCAGATTCATCCATTCAACCAACACAAAGGACCTCAAAGAGTGCCCCAAAGTTCTACCGGAGAATCATGACGAAAACGTGTGCCAACCCCTATGCATAGGTTCATGGGCGGAACCCGCAAGTTGATCACCAAAACATACATCAAGTGAATCACGTGATATCCCATTGTCACCACAGATATCCACGGCAAGACATACATCAAGTGTTCTCAAATCTTTAAAGACTCAATCCGATAAGATTACTTCAAAGGGGAAACT
>NC_041392.1:74054398-74062189 GCF_002162155.2 Triticum dicoccoides
GAGAGAGAGAGAGAGAGATCAAACACATAGCTACTGGTACATACCCTCATCCCCGAGGGATAACTACTCCCTCCTCGTCATGGGGAGCACTGGGATGATGAAGATGGACACCGGAGAAGGATTGCCCCCTCCGGTAGGGTGCCGGAACGGGTCTGGATTGGTTTTCGGTGGCTACGGAGGCTTCTGGAGGCGGAACTTCCGATCTATTGTGCTCTCCGATGTTTTTAGGGTATATGGAGATATACAGGCGGAAGAAGTACGTCAGGGGGGCCACGAGGGGCTCACGAGGGTGGAGGGCGCGCCCAGGGGGTGGGCACGCCCCCATGCCTCGTGACCTCCTCGCAGATCCCCCGACGTGCACTCCAAGTCTTCTGGGCTTCTTTCCTTCCAAAAATGAGTTCCGTGAAGTTTCAGGTCAATTGGACTCCATTTGGTTTTCCTTTTCTTCGAAACCCTAAAACAGGGTAAAAACAGAAACTGGCATGGGCTCTGGGTTAATAGGTTAGTCCCAAAAATGATATAAAAGTGTATAATAAAGCCCATAAACATTCAAAATAGTAAATAATATATCATGGAGAAATAAAAAATTATAGATACGTTGGAGACGTATCAGCATCCCCAAGCTTAATTCCTGCTCGTCCTCGAGTAGGTAAATGATAAAAACAGAATTTTTGATGTGGAGTGCTACTTGGCATAATTTCAATGTAATTCTTCTTAATTCTGATATGAATATTCAGATCCATAAGATTCAAGACAAAAGTTTAATATTGACATAAAAATAATAATACTTCAAGCATACTAACTAAGCAATCATGTTTTCTCAAAATAACATGGCCAAAGAAAGCTATACCTATAAAATCATATAGTCTGGCTATGCTCCATCTTCACCACACAAAATATTTAAATCATGCACAACCCCGATGACAAGCCAAGCAATTGTTTCATACTTTTGATGTTCTCAAACCTTTTCAATCTTCACCCAATACATGAGCGCGAGCCATGGATATAGCACTATAGTGGAATAGAATGGTGGTTGTGGAGAAGACAAAAAGGAGAAAATAGTCTCACATCAACTAGGCGTATCAATGGGCTATGGATATGCCCATCAATAGATATCAATGTGAGTGAGTAGGGATTGCCATGCAACGGATGCACTAGAGCTATAAGTGTATGAAAGCTCAACAAAAGAAACTAGTGGGTGTGCATCCAACTTGCTTGCTCACGAAGACCTAGGGCATTTTAAGGAAGCCCATCATTGGAATATACAAGCCAAGTTCTATAATGAAAGATTCCCACTAGTATATGAAAGTGACAACATAGGAGACTCTCTATCATGAAGATCATGGTGCTACTTTGAAGCACAAGTGTGGTAAAATGATAGTAGCATTGCCCCTTCTCTCTTTTTCTCTCATTTTTTTATTTTTTTATTTGGGCCTTCTCTTTTTTATGGCCTCTTTTTTCTTTTTTTATTTGGGCTTCTTTGGCCTCTTTTATTTATTTTCGTCCGGAGTCTCATCCCGACTTGTGGGGGAATCATAGTCTCCATCATCCTTTCCTCACTGGGACAATGCTCTAATAATGATGATCATCACACTTTTATCTACTTACAACTCAACAATTACAACTCGATACTTAGAACAATATATGACTCTATATGAATGCCTCCGGCGGTGTACTGGGATATGCAATGAATCAAGAGTGACATGTATGAAAGAATTATGAATGGTGGCTTTGCCACAAATACAATGTCAACTACATGATCATGCAAGCAACATGACAATGATAGAGCGTGTCATAATAAACGGAACGATGAAAAGTTGCATGGCAATATATCTCGGAATGGATATGGAAATGCCATAATAGGTAGGTATGGTGGCTGTTTTGAGGAAGGTATATGGTGGGTTTATGGTACCGGCGAAAGTTGCACGGTGCAAAGGTGGAAGGGTGGGAGTGCGTATAATCCATGGACTCAACATTAGTCATAAAGAACTCATATACTTATTGCAAAAATCTACAAGTTATCAAAGCAAAGTATTACGCGCATGCTCCTAGGGGGATATATTGGTAGGAAAAGACCATCGCTCGTCCCAGACCGCCACTCATAAGGAAGACATTCAATAAATAAATCATGCTCTGACTTCATCACATAACGGTTCACCATACGTGCGTGCTACGGGAATCACAAACTTCAACACAAGTATTTATCAAATTCATAACCACTCAACTAGCATGACTCTAATATCACCATCTCCATATCTCAAAACAATTATCAAGTATCAAACTTCTCATAGTATTCAACACACTCATAAGAGAATTTTATTATTCTTGAATACCTAGCATATTAGGATTTTAAGCAAATTACCATGATATTTAAGACTCTCAAAATAATCTAAGTGAAGCATGAGAGTTCATCTATTTCTTAAAAATAAAACTACCACCATGCTCTAAAAGATATAAGTGAAGCACTAGAGCAAACGACAAACTACTCCGAAAGATATAAGTGAAGATCAATGAGTAGTCGAATAATTATGCAACTATGTGAAGACTCTCTAACATTTAAGATTTTCAGATCTTGGTATTTTATTCAAACAGCAAGCAAAACATAATGAAATAAAATGACGCTCCAAGCAAAACACATATCATGTGGTGAATAAAAATATAGCTCCAAGTAAAGTTACCGATGAACGAAGATGAAAGAGGGGATGCCTTCCGGGGCATCCCCAAGCTTAGGCTCTTGGTTGTCCTTGAATATTACCTTGGGGTGCCTTGGGCATCCCTAAGCTTAGGCTCTTTCCACTCCTTATTCCATAGTCCATCGGATCTTTACCCAAAACTTGAAAACTTCACAACACAAAACTTAACAGAAAACTCGTAAGCTCTGTTAGCGAAAGAAAACAAAACACCACTTCAAGGTACTGTAATGAACTCATTCTTTATTTATATTGGTGTTATACCTACTGTATTCCAACTTCTCTATGGTTTATAAACTCTTTTACTAGCCATAGATTCATTAAAATAAGCAAACAACACATAGAAAACAGAATCTGTCAAAAACAGAACAGTCTGTAGTAATCTGTATCAAACGTATACTTATGGAACTCATAAAATTCTAAAATAAATTGGTGGACCTGAGTAATTTGTCTATTAATCATCTTCAAAAATAATTAACTAAATAGCACTCTCCAGTAGAAAATGGAAGCAATTCTCGTGAGCGCTAAAGTTTCTGTTTTTTACAGCATGATCAACAAGACTTTCCCAAAGTCTTCCCAAAGGTTCTACTTAGCACAAACACTAATTAAAAGCATAAAACTACATATAATCAGAGGCTAGATGAATTATTTATTACTAAACAGGAGCAAAAAGCAAGGAACAAAAATAATATTGGGTTGCCTCCCAACAAGCGCTATCGTTTAACGCCCCTAGCTAGGCATGATGATTTCAACGATGCTCACATAAAAGATAAGAATTGAAACATAAAGAGAGCATCTTGAAGAATATGACTAGCACATTTAAGTCTAACCCACTTCCTATGCACAGGGATTTTGTGAGCAAACAACTTATGGGAACAAGAATCAACTTGCGTAGGAAGGTAAAACAAGCATAACTTCAAAATTTTAAGCACATAGAGAGGAAACTTGATATTATTGCAATTACTACAATCATAAGTTCCTCCCTCATAATAATTTTCAGTAGTATCATGAATGAATTCAACAATATAACCAGCACCTAAAGCATTCTTTTCATGATCTACAAGCATATAAATTTTACTACTCTCCACATAAGCAAAATTCTTCTCACGAATAATAGTGGGAGCAAACTCAACAAAATAATTATCATGTGATTGAAAATTAAGATCAAGATGACAAGTTTCATGGTTATCATTATTCTTTAAAGCATACGTGTCATCACAATAATCATCATAGATAGGAGGCATGCTTTCATCATAATAAATTTGCTCATCAAAACTTGGGGGACAAAAAATATTATCTTCATCAAACATAGCTTCCCCAAGCTTGTGATTTTGCATATCATTAGCATCATGGATATTCAAGGAATTCATACTAACAACATTGCAATCATGCTCATCATTCAAATATTTAGTGCCAAACATTTTAATGCATTCTTCTTCTAACACTTTGGCACAATTTTCCTTTCCATCGTACTCATGAAAGATATTAAAAAGATGAAGCGTATGAGGCAAACTTAATTCCATTTTTTTGTAATTTTATTTTATAAACTAAACTAGCGATAAAACAAGAAACTAAAAGACTCGATTGCGAGATCTAAAGATATACCTTCAAGCGCTAACCTCCCCGGCAACGGCGCCAGAAAAGAGCTTGATGTCTACTACACAACCTTCTTCTTGTAGACGTTGTTGGGCCTCCAAGTGCAGAGGTTTGTAGGACAGTAGCAAATTTCCCTCAAGTGGATGACCTAAGGTTTATCAATCCATAGGAGGCGTAGGATGAAGATGGTCTCTCTCAAGCAACCGTGCAACCAAATAACAAAGAGTCTCTTGTCTCCCCAACACACTCAATACAATGGTAAATTGTATAGGTGCACTAGTTCGGCGAAGAGATGGTGATACAAGTGCAATATGGATAGTATATAATAGTTTTTGTAATCTGAAATTATAAAAACAGCAAGGTAAGTAATGATAAAAGTGAGCGTAAACGGTATTGCAATGCGTGGAAATAAGGCCTAGGGTTCATACTTTCGCTAGTGTAAGTTCCCTCAACAATACTAACATAATTGGATCACATAACTATCCCTCAACATGCAACAAAGAGTCACTTCAAAGTCACTAATAGCGGAGAACAAACGAAGAGATTATGGTAGGGTACGAAACCACCTCAAAGTTATTCTTTCCAATCAATCTGTTGGGCTATTCCTATAAGTGTCACAAACAGCCCTAGAGTTCATACTAGAATAACACCTTAAGAGACAAATCAACCAAAACCCTAATGTCACCTAGATACTCCAATGTCACCTCAAGTATCCGTGGGTATGATTATACGATATGCATCACACAATCTCAGATTCATCTATTCAACCAACACAAAGGACCTCAAAGAGTGCCCCAAAGTTCTACCGGTGAATCACGACGAAAACGTGTGCCAACCCCTATGCATAGGTTCATGGGCGGAACCTGCAAGTTGATCACCAAAACATACATCAAGTGAATCATGTGATATCCCATTGTCACCACAGATTTCCACGGCAAGACATACATCAAGTGTTCTCAAATCTTTAAAGACTCAATCCGATAAGATAACTTCAAAGGGGAAACTCAATTCATTACAAGAGAGAAGAGGGGGAGGAGAAACATAAGATCCAACTATAACAGCAAAGCTCGCGATACATCAAGATCATGCCAAATCAAGAACAAGAGAGAGAGAGAGAGAGAGAGAGAGAGATCAAACACATAGCTACTGGTACATACCCTCAGCCCCGAGGGAGAACTACTCCCTCCTCATCATGGAGAGCACTGGGATGATGAAGATGGACACCGGAGAAGGATTGCCCCCTCCGACAGGGTGCCAGAACGGGTCTAGATTGGTTTTCGGTGGCTACGGAGGCTTCTGGAGGCGGAACTCCCGATCTATTATGTTCTCCGATGTTTTTAGGATATATGGAGATATACAGGCGGAAGAAGTACGTCAGGGGGGCCATGACGGGCTCATGAGGGTGGAGGGCGCGCCCAGGGGGTGGGCGCCCCCCTCTGCCTCGTGACCTCCTCGCAGATCCTCCGACGTGCACTCCAAGTCTTCTGGGCTTCTTTCCTTCCAAAAATGAGTTCCGTGAAGTTTCAGGTCAATTGGACTCCGTTTGGTTTCCCTTTTCTTCGAAACCCTAAAACAGGATAAAAACAGAAAGGGGCACTAGGCTCTGGGTTAATAGGTTAGTCCCAAAAATGATATAAAAGTGTATAATAAAGCCCATAAACATTCAAAACAGTAAATAATATAGCATGGAGCAATCAAAAATTATAGATACGCTAGAGACGTATCAGAGCTTTCCCGTGTAAATAGTTTTATTTCTTTTCTTTTCTTTGGGGGTCGATAGGAGAAGACCATAATTAAATTGTTGAAGTGGCTCTTATATGCATTATTGTTGATCTGACAAAAGAGCCCATATTGCCTTGTCTTCTCCTGTTTATTGAATGCTTGCAGATTCCAGCTTAGTCCAATGCACGTGCACTATTATTATTATTCACATCATTCGATCGTGCAAGTGAAAGGAAATTATGATGATATATGATGGACTGACTGAGATGAGAAAAGCTGGTATGAACTCGACCTCTTTTGTTTTTGTAAATATGATTAGTTCGTCGTTCCTGATTCAGCCTATTATGAATAAACATGTTTGCAATGACAACTAGAGATCATAGTTTCATGTGACATGCTTGATTAACTATGAGTTATAATGGTTTACCTTGCGTGCCAACATGCTATTAAAATGGTTATGATGTGGTATGATAGGGTGGTATCCTCCTATGAATGATTTAAGTGACTTGACTTGGTGTTGGAAATATGCCCTAGAGGCAATACTAAAATGGTTATTATTATATTTCTTTGTTCATGATAATTGTCTATTGTTCATGCTATAATTGTGTTATCCGGAAATCATAATACATGTGTGAATACATAGACCACAACACGTCCCTAGTGAGCCTATAGTTGACTAGCTCGTTGATCAAAAGATAGTCATGGTTTCCTGACTATGGACATTGGATGTCATTGATAATGGGATCACATCATTAGGATAATGATGTGATGGACAAGACCCGATCCTAAGCATAGCTCAAAGATTGTGTAGTTCGTTTGCTATAGCTTTTCCGAATGTCAAGTATCATTTCCTTAGACCATGAGATTGTGCAACTTCCGGATACCGTAGGAGTGCTTTGGGTGTGCCAAACATCACAATGTAACTGGGTGACTATAAAGGTACACTACGGGTATCTCCGAAAGTGTCTGTTGGGTTGGCACAAATCAAGACTGGGATTTGTCACTCCGTATGACGGAGAGGTATCTCTGGGCCCACTCGATAATGCATCATCATAATGAGCTCAATGTGACCAAGTGGTTGATCACGGGATCATGCATTGCGGTACGAGTAAAGTGACTTGCCGGTAACGAGATTGAACAAGGTATTGGGATACCCACGATCGAGTCTCGGGCAAGTAACGTACCGATTGACAAAGGGAATTGTATACGGGATTGATTGAATCCTCGACATCGTGGTTCATCCTATGAGATCATCGAGGAGCATGTGGGAGCCAACATGGGTATCCAGATCCCGCTGTTGGTTATTGACCGGAGAGTCGTCTCGGTCATGTCTGCGTGTCTCCCGAACCCGTAGGGTCTACACACTTAAGGTTCGGTGACGCTAGGGTTGTTGAGATATTAGTATACGGTAACCCGAAAGTTGTTCGGAGTCCCGGATGAGATCCCAGACATCACGGGAAGTTCCAGAATGGTCCGGAGGTGAAGATTTATATATAGGAAGTCAAGTTTCGGCCATCGGGAGAGTTTCGGGGGTAATCGGTATTATACCGGGACCATCGAAAGGGTCCCGGGGGTCCACCGGGTGGGGCCACCTATCTCGGAGGGCCCCATGGGCTGAATTGGGAGGGGAACCAGCCCCTAGTGGGCTGGTGCGCACCCCATGGGCCTCCCCCTGCGCCTAGGGTTGGAAACCCTAGGGGTGGGGGGCGCCCCCACTTGGCTTGGGGGGCACTCCACCCCCTTGGACGCCGCCCCCTTGGAGATTGCATCTCCTAGGGCCGGC
>NC_041392.1:74062415-74085365 GCF_002162155.2 Triticum dicoccoides
CTAGCCCCTGGCGCCTCCCTCTCCCTCCCGTGACACCTCTCCCTCTCCCTGAGCTTGGCGAAGCCCTGCCGAGATCACCGTTGCTTCCACCACCACGCCGTCGTGCTGCTGGATCTCCATCAACCTCTCCTTCCCCCTTGCTGGATCAAGAAGGAGGAGACGTCTTCCCAACCGTACGTTTGTTGAACGCGGAGGTGCCGTCCGTTCGGCGCTAGGTCATCGGTGATTTGGATCACGACGACTACGACTCCATCAACCCCGTTCTCTTGAACGCTTCCGCTCGCGATCTACAAGGGTATATAGATGCACTCCCCTCTCCCTTGTTGCTAGATGACTCCATAGATTGATCTTGGTGATGCGTAGAAAATTTTAAAATTCTGCTACGTTCCCTAACAGTGGCATCATGAGCTAGGTCTATGCGTAGTTACTATGCACGAGTAGAACACAAAGCAGTTGTGGGCGTCAATATTGTCAATTTACTTGCTGTTACTAGTCTTATCTTAATTCGGCGGCATCGTGGGATGAAGCGGCCCGGACCGACCTTACACGTACGCTTACATGAGACTGGTTCCACCGACTGACATGCACTAGTTGCATAAGGTGGCTAGCGGGTGTCTGTCTCTCCCACTTTAGTAGGATCGGATTCGATGAAAAGGGTCCTTATGAAGGGTAAATAGAAATTGGCATATCACGTTGTGGTTTTGGCGTAGGTAAGAAATGTTCTTACTAGAAACCTATAGCAGCCACGTAAAAACTTGCAACAACAATTAGAGGACGTCTAACTTGTTTTTGCAGCATGTGCCGTGTGATGTGATATGGCCAAAAGGATGTGATGAATGATATATGTGATGAATGATATATGTGATGAATGATATATGTGATGTATGAGATTGATCATGTTCTTGTAATAGGAATCACGACTTGCATGTCGATGAGTATGACAACCGGCAGGAGCCATAGGAGTTGTCTTAATTTATTTATGACCTGCGTGTCAACATAAACGTCATGTAATTACTTTACTTTATTGCTAAAGCGTTAGCCATAGTAGTAGTAGTAATAGATGACGAGACAGCTTCAAGAAGACGCGATGATGGAGATCATGGTGTCATGCCGGTGACAACGATGATCATGGAGCCCCGAAGATGGAGATCAAAAGGAGCAAATGATATTGGCCATATCATGTCACTATTTGATTGCATGTGATGTTTATCATGTTTTACATCTTATTTGCTTAGAACGACGGTAGCTTAAATAAGATGATCCCTCATAATAATTTCAAGAAAGTGTTCCCCCTAACTGTGCACCGTTGCGAAGGTTCGTTGTTTCGAAGCACCACGTGATGATCGGGTGTGATAGATTCTAACATTCTAATACAACAAGTGTAAGCCAGATTTACACACGCAATACACTTAGGTTGACTTGACGAGCCTAGCATGTACAGACATGGCCTCGGAACACGGAAGACCAAAAGGTCAAGCATGAGTCGTATAGAAGATACGATCAACATGAAGATGTTCACCGATGTTGACTAGCCTGTCTCACGTGATGATCGGACACGGCCTAGTTGACTCGGATCATGTTTCACTTAGATGACTAGAGGGATGTCTATCTGAGTGAGAGTTCATTGAATAATTTGATTAGATGAACTTAATTATCATGAACTTAGTCTAAAATCTTTACACTATGTCTTGTAGATCAAATGGCCCACACTAATGTTGCCCTCAACTTCAATGCGTTCCTAGAGAAAACCAAGCTGAAAGACGACGGCAGCAACTATACGGACTGGGTCTGGAACCCGAGGATCATCCTCATAGCTGCCAAGAAAGATTATGTCCTAGAAGCACCGCTAGGTGACGCACCCATCCCAGAGAACCAAGACGTTATGAACGCTTGGCAGTCATGTGCTGATGATTACTCCCTCGTTCAGTGCGGCATGCTTTACAGCTTAGAACCGGGGCTCCAAAAGCGTTTTGAGCGACACAGAGCATATGAGATGTTCGAAGAGCTGAAAATGGTTTTCCAAGCTCATGCTCGGGTTGAGAGATATGAAGTTTCCGACAAGTTCTTCAGTTGTAAGATGGAGGAAAACAGTTCTGTCAGTGAGCACATACTCAAAATGTCTGGGCTGCATAACCGCTTGACTCAGCTGGGAGTTAATCTCCCGGATGACGCGGTCATTGACAGAATCCTTCAGTCGCTTCCACCGAGCTACAAGAGCTTTGTGATGAACTTCAATATGCAGGGGATGGAAAAGACCATTCCTGAGGTATATTCAATGCTGAAATCAGCGGAGGTGGAAATCAAAAAGGAACATCAAGTGTTGATGGTGAATAAAACCACTAAGTTCAAGAAAGGCAAGGGTAAAAAGAACTTCAAGAAGGACGGCAAGGGAGTTGCCGCGCCCGGTAAGCAAGCTGCCGGGAAGAAGTCAAAGAATGGACCCAAACCTGAGACTGAGTGTTTTTATTGCAAGGGAAGTGGTCACTGGAAGCAGAACTGCCCGAAATACTTAGCGGACAAGAAGGCCGACAACACTAAAGGTATATGTGATATACATGTAATTGATGTGTACCTTACCAGTACTCGTAGTAGCTCCTGGGTATTTGATACCAGTGCGGTTGATCACATTTGTAACTCAAAGCAGGAGCTGCGGAATAAGCAGAGACTGGTGAAGGACGAGGTGATGATGCACGTCGGGAATGGTTCCAAGGTCGATGTGATCGCCGTCGGCACGCTGCCTCTACATTTACCTACGGGATTAGTTTTAAACCTCAATAATTGTTATTTAGTGCCAGCTTTGAGCATGAACATTGTATCAGGATCTCGTTTAATTCGAGATGGCTACTCATTTAAATCTGAGAATAATGGTTGTTCTATTTATATGAGATATATGTTTTATGGCCATGCCCCGCTGGTGAATGGTTTATTCTTAATGAATCTCGAGCGTAATGTTACACATATTCATAGTGTGAATACCAAAAGATGTAAGGTTGATAATGATAGTCCCACATACTTGTGGCACTGCCGCCTTGGTCACATAGGTGTTAAACGCATGAAGAAGCTCCATGCAGATGGACTTTTGGAGTCTCTTGATTACGAATCATTTGACACGTGCGAACCATGCCTCATGGGTAAAATGACCAAGACTCCGTTCTCAGGAACAATGGAGCGAGCAACCAACTTATTGGAAATCATACATACTGATGTGTGCGGTCCAATGAGTGTTGAGGCTCGCGGTGGCTATCGTTATGTTCTCACCCTCACTGATGACTTGAGTAGATATGGGTATGTCTACTTAATGAAACACAAGTCTGAGACCTTTGAAAAGTTCAAGGAATTTCAGAGTGAGGTTGAGAATCAACATGACAGAAAAATCAAGTTCTTGCGATCAGATCGTGGGGGAGAATACTTGAGTCATGAATTTGGCACACACTTAAGGAAATGTGGAATAGTTTCACAACTCACGCCGCCTGGAACACCTCAGCGTAATGGTGTGTTCGAACATCGTAATCGCACTCTATTGGATATGGTGCGATCTATGATGTCTCTTACCGATCTACCACTGTCATTTTGGGGCTATGCTTTAGAGACTGCTGCATTCACTTTAAATAGTGCTCCGTCGAAATCCGTTGAGACGACACCGTATGAATTATGGTTTGGCAAGAAACCTAAGCTGTCGTTTGTAAAAGTTTGGGGATGCAATGCTTATGTCAAGAAACTTCAACCTGAAAAGCTCGAACCCAAATCGGAAAAATACGTCTTCATAGGATACCCTAAAGAAACTATTGGGTATACCTTCTACCTCAGATCTGAAGGCAAGATTTTTGTTGCCAAGAATGGATCCTTTCTAGAGAAGGAGTTTCTCTTGAAAGAATTAAGTGGGAGGAAAGTAGAACTTGATGAAGTAGTGCCTCTTGAACCGGAGAGTGACGTAGCTCAGGAAATTGTTCCTGAGGTGCCTGCACCGACTAGAGAGGAAGTTAATGATGATGATCATGAAACTTCAGATCAAGTTTCTACTGAACTTTGTAGGTCCACAAGGACACGTTCCGCAGTAGAGTGGTACGACAACCCTGTCCTGGAAATCATGTTGTTATACAATGGTGAACCTTTGAACTATGAGGAAGCGATGGCAGGCCCAAATTCCGAAAAATGGCTGGAAGCCATGAAATCCGAGATAGGATCCATGTATGAAAATGAAGTATGGACTTTGACTGACTTGCCCGATGATCGGTGAGCCATAGAAAATAAATGGATCTTTAAGAAGAAGACAGACGCGGATGGTAATGTAACCATCTATAAAGCTCGGCTTGTCGCTAAGGGTTATCGACAAGTTCAAGGGGTTGACTATGATGAGACTTTCTCACCCGTAGCGAAGTTGAAGTCCGTCCGAATCATGTTAGCAATTTCCCTATTCTATGATTATGAGATATGGCAAATGGACGTCAAAACGGCATTCCTTAATGGTTTCCTTAAGGAAGAATTGTATATGATGCAGCCGGAAGGTTTTGTCGATCCTAAGAATGCTGACAAGGTGTGCAAGCTCCAACGCTCGATCTATGGGCTGGTGCAAGCATCTCGGAGTTGGAACATTCGTTTTGATGAGATGATCAAAGCGTTTGGGTTTACGCAGACTTATGGAGAAGCCTGCATTTACAAGAAAGTGAGTGGGAGCTCTGTAGCATTTCTCATATTGTATGTGGATGACATACTGTTGATGGGAAATGATATAGAATTCTTGGAAAGCATAAAGGCCTACTTGAACAAGTGTTTTTCAACGAAGGATCTTGGAGAAGCTGCTTACATATTAGGCATCAAGATCTATAGAGATAGATCAAGACGCCTCATTGGTCTTTCACAGAGTACGTACCTTGACAAGATATTGAAGAAGTTCAATATGGATCAGTCAAAGAAGGGGTTCTTGCCTGTATTGCAAGGTACGAGATTGAGCACGACTCAATGCCCGACCACGGCAGAAGATAGAGAAAAGATAAGTGTCGTCCCCTATGCCTCGGCCATAGGGTCTATCATGTATGCTATGCTGTGTACCAGACCTGATGTAAACCTTGCCGTAAGTTTGGTAGGAAGGTACCAAAGTAATCTCGGCATGGAACACTGGACAGCGGTCAAGAATATCCTGAAGTACCTGAAGAGGACTAAGGATATGTTTCTCGTTTATGGAGGTGACGAAGAGCTCGTCGTAAAGGGTTACGTCGATGCTAGCTTCGATACAGATCTGGATGACTCTAAGTCACAAACCGGATACGTGTATATTTTGAATGGTGGGGCAGTAAGCTGGTGCAGTTGCAAGCAAAACGTTGTGGCGGGATCTACATGTGAAGCGGAGTACATGGCAGCCTCGGAGGCAGCACAAGAAGCAATCTGGGTGAAGGATTTCATTACCGACCTAGGAGTCATTCCCAATGCGTCGGGCCCGATGACTCTCTTCTGTGACAACACTGGAGCTATTGCCCTTGCCAAGGAGCCCAGGTTTCACAGGAAGACCAGGCATATCAAGCGTCGCTTCAACTCCATTCGTGAAAGTGTTCAAAATGGGGACATAGATATTTGTAAAGTACATACGGACCTGAATGTGGCAGATCCATTGACTAAACCTCTCCCTAGAGCAAAACATGATCAACACCAGAACTGCATGGGTGTTCGATTCATCACAATGTAACTAGACTATTGACTCTAGTGCAAGTGGGAGACTGTTGGAAATATGCCCTAGAGGCAATAATAAAATGGTTATTATTATATTTCTTTGTTCATGATAATTGTCTATTGTTCATGCTATAATTGTGTTATCCGGAAATCGTAATACATGTGTGAATACATAGATCACAACACGTCCCTAGTGAGCCTCTAGTTGACTAGCTCGTTGATCAAAAGATAGTCATGGTTTCCTGACTATGGACATTGGATGTCATTGATAACGGGATCACATCATTAGGATAATGATGTGATGGACAAGACCCAATCCTAAGCATAGCTCAAAGATCGTGTAGTTCATTTGCTATAGCTTTTCCTAATGTCAAGTATCATTTCCTTAGACCATGAGATTGTGCAACTCCCGGATACCGTAGGAGTGCTTTGGGTGTGCCAAACGTCACAATGTAACTGGGTGACTATAAAGGTACACTACGGGTATCTCCGAAAGTGTCTGTTGGGTTAGCACGAATCGAGACTGGGATTTGTCACTCCGTATGACGGAGAGGTACCTCTGGGCCCACTCGGTAATGCATCATCATAATGAGCTCAATGTAACCAAGTGGTTGATCACGGGATCATGCATTGCGGTACGAGTAAAGTGACTTGCCGGTAACGAGATTGAACAAGGTATTGGGATACCGACGATCGAGTCTCGGGCAAGTAACGTACCGATTGACAAAGGGAATTGTATACGAGATTGATTGAATCCTTGACATCATGGTTCATCCGATGAGATCATCGAAGAGCATGTGGGAGCCAACATGGGTATCTAGATCCCGCTGTTGGTTATTGACCGGAGAGTCGTCCCGGTCATGTCTGCGTGTCTCCCGAACCCGTAGGGTCTACACACTTAAGGTTCGGTGACGCTAGGGTTGTTGAGATATTAGTATATGGTAACCCGAAAGTTGTTCGGAGTCTCAGATGAGATCCCAGACATCACGAGGAGGTCCGGAGGTGAAGATTTATATATAGGAAGTCAAGTTTCGGCCATCGGGAGAGTTTCGGGGGTAATCGGTATTGTACCGGGACCACCGGAAGGGTCCCGAGGGTCCACCGGGTGGGGCCACCTATCTCGGAGGGCCCCATGGGCTGAAGTGGGAGGGGAACCAGCCCCTAGTGGGCTGGTGCGCCCCCCATGGGCCTCCCCCTGCGCCTAGGGTTGGAAACCCTAGGGGTGGGGGGCGCCCCCACTTGGCTTGGGGGGCATTCCACCTCCCTTGGCCGCCGCCCCCCTTGGAGATTGCATCTCCTAGGGCCTCCCCCCCTAGGGGTCCTATAAATAGTGGGGGGGGGGGGAGGGAGGGCAGCCGCATCCTAGCCCCTGGCGCCTCCCTCTCCCTCCCGTGACACCTCTCCCTTTCCCTGAGCTTGGCGAAGCCCTGCCGAGATCACCATTGCTTCCACCACCACGCCATCGTGCTGCTGGATCTCCATCAACCTCTCCTCCCCCCTTGCTGGATCAAGAAGGAGGAGACGTCTTCCCAACCGTACGTGTGTTGAACACGGAGGTGCCGTCCGTTCGGCGCTAGGTCATCGGTGATTTGGATCATGACGAGTACGACTCCATCAACCCCGTTCTCTTGAACGGTTCCGCTCGCGATCTACAAGGGTCTGTAGATGCACTCCCCTCTCCCTCGTTGCTAGATGACTCCATAGATTGATCTTGGTGATGCATAGAAAATTTTAAAATTCTGCTACGTTCCCCAACACTTGGCACATGTTTACGCATGTAGTTGAAACAAAATCAACATAGCCTTCACGATATTTATGTTCATGGTGGATTATATCCTACTCATGCTTGCATTAGGTGTTGATTAATTTTAATGCATGTTAATGACTGTTGTCGCTCTCTAGCTGGTCGCTTCCCAGTCTTTTGCTAGCCTTCACCTGTACTAAGCAGGAATACTGCTTGTGCATCCAACTCCATAAACCCCAAAGTTATTCCAAATGAGTCCACTATACCTACCTATATACGGTATCTACCTGACGTTCTAAGTAAATTTGTATGTGCCAAACTCTAAACCTTCAAATAAATATCCTATTTTGTATGCTCGAATAGCTCATGTATCAACTAGGGCTGTCCGTATCTTCCATGTTAGGCGGGTTATTCTCAAGAGGAGTGGACTCCGCTCCTCACTCACGAGATAAATGGCTGGTCATTGGGATGCCCAGTTGTCGGTGTCAAAACCGGCGGATCTCGGGTAGGGGGTCCCGAACTGTGCGTCTAGGCCGGATGGTAACAGGAGGCAAGGGACACGATGTTTTACCCAGGTTCGGGCCCTCTTGATGGAGGTAAAACCCTACGTCCTGCTTGATTGATATTGATGATATGGATAGTATAAGAGTAGATCTACCACGAGATCAGAGAGGCTAAACCCTAGAAGCTAGCATATGGTATGATTGTATGTTATGGTTGTTGTCCTACGGACTAAAACCCTTCGGTTTATATAGACACCGGAGAGGGTTAGGGTTACACAAGGTCAGTTACAAAGGGGGAGATATCCATATTCGTATTGCCTAGCTTTCCTTCCACGCCAAGTAGAGTCCCATCCGGACACGAGACGAAGTCTTCAATCTTGTATCTTCATAGTATAACAGTCCGGCCAATGGAGATAGTTCGGCTGTCCGGAGACCCCCTTATCCAGGACTCCCTCAGTAGCCCCTGAACCAGGCTTCAATGACGATGAGTCCGGCGCGCAGTATTGTCTTCGGCATTGCAAGGTGGGTTCCTTCTCCGAATACATCACAGAAGAATTTGAATACGAGGATAGTGTTTGACCCTGCAAAATAAGTTCCACATTCCACCATAGAGAGAATAATATTTTCGCAGATCTAATTTGCTGGCTTGTTTTGGCAGCATGATGTTACGTCACGGCCCAGTGATTATTCGAACCGTCTCTTTTAAGCAGCCCCGCACATAACGCAAGGCAGTCTTTCGACACGTCTTGTCAAAGCAGAGATCGTGTCCCCTTATTATGGGATTCTCATCAATACAGGCATGGGTAACCCAACCGCGCCATCAATTGCGACGCTTGGGGGATAAGCGAGTTTTACTAGGCAAGTGGGGACACTTAGTTTCATCCACCCATATAAAGGGATAAGGATTCACCTTTCTATCCACGCCTTCTTCCTCCTTTGCTCATCCGTTTTCGCACACTCGAGCTCTAGCGCCCAAGTCCGCTCTTCCCACCTCGACCTTCTCCAATCATGTCCGGAGCGGGAGGCAGGTGGATGGTCTCCTCCGTCATGGAGGGAGACATCAAGAAACTAAGGAGAGCCGGATACCTGCCCGACGACATCGCGCACCGGCTCCCAGATGAGGGGCAGCTCATCCCCACCCCCAGGCCCCATGAGAGGGTAGTATTCCTCACCCATTTCCTCCGCGGAATGGGATTCCCTCTCCATCCCTTCGTCCGGGGGCTCATGTTTTATTACGGCCTGGATTTCCACGATCTGGCCCCGAACTTCATCCTCAACATCTCGGCATTTATCGTCGTGTGCGAGGCCTTCCTCCGCATCAAGCCCCACTTTGGCTTATGGCTGAAGACCTTCAATGTCAAGCCGAAGGTGGTGGGTGGCCGCCAGGCGGAGTGTGGAGGCGCCATGGTGGGCAAGATGCCCAACGTAACATGGCTCGAGGGCTCCTTTGTGGAAACCATAAAGGGGTGGCAATTGGGGTGGTTCTATATCACCGAGCCGCGCGACCCTGCATGGGCAGCGGCCCCCGAGTTCCGATCTGGCATCCCCACGCGGCTCACCTCCTAGAAAGAGAAGGGCCTGTCCTGGGGTAGTTCGAAAGAGCTGACCGGACTCCAAACATGTATTCAAAACACGGTGGACAAGAAGCTCAAGCTTGTCAACATAGTCCAAGTCATGCTCATCCGCCGGATACTCCCGTGCCAACAACGGGAGTTCAACTTGTGGGAGTTCAATCCAGCGTAGCACTGAACTCTGAACAGGCTCTTCAACATGACTCATGAAGACGCCTGGAGGGTGCTATTCAAAAGTGCCAAGGTCCCCCCTATTACTGAGGATCGCGGATTCAGCGCGAAGCGCCAAGCCAGTGCGGTAAGCTGCTTTACCTTTCACATGATACTTATTATTTTTATATAGATTGACTCTATGCGGGATCTAAACTCCCATACCTTTGACAGGACTGGCAGAAGATGGCCGGACATATCGACTATCCGGCTCCTTTGCCCGAAGACCCCGCAAATGCTCTTCTGGCGAAGATGTTGACTCCGGCCCCTTATACGGTGCCGGAGAAGACCAAGAAGGCCAAGGGAACCCGAAAGAGTTCCCGACGCCAGGCGTCGTTGGACTCACCGTCCGATGACTCTGCGGTGCACTCTTCCCCCGAAGACGAGGAAGAAGAAGAAGATGCTCCCCCACCGACTGGGGGAGACAAGAAAAGGAAGGCCGCCCCAACCGGGGAGGCCGGAGGGTCCAAGAAGGGAAGGACTCTCCTTCTGGACGGTTCCACCACCGCCGACAAAGGCGAAGACGAGTGGTTGCCCAGGGTCAAGCCCCCGGGGAGATCGTAAGTATTCGGATACCAGAGTAACTCATAGGATTCCTTTGTCGCACTGCTTTCCCTAACGCCGAACGCAATTATGCAGGCCGCCACGAGCCAGTATCGATGTATCATCGGACAACTCCTTGGGCTTGTCGGACATGGATAATGATCCAGTCCCGACCGCCACCTCCCCTCATCCTGCCGATGACGCCGAGGTGTTGTCTCAAGAGGCACCAGATCGAGGGGAGACAGTCCCAGAGGCACCTCAAGGCGACCTTCCGAACTCCGGGAGCCGAGGGGACGGAGCCCTCGAGAGCTCCGAGTTCGGCCCTCAGCCGAACACCGCGCCAGACCCTCCAGCGGTTCCGGGCTCGGGCAGGCGGCCTCCTTCTAAGAGGGGCAAGACGCCTGTGCCGGTGACCTCTGTCCATCCAGAGGCACCAGACAATCTGCTGGAAGCGCTTCACAGCACTTCCATCGACGAGGAACACCGCACTATCATGAGTGCGGTGATCCAGAAGGTTCAGTCCGCCAAGAGCGGATTGACTGAAGCCTGTGCCAGCCTTCTAACAGGCTTCGAGGTAAGTGTTTTAAAATGTAGTAGAAATATTACCGCATAGACAGTAGCCCTTGATGCTTTGTTCGGTGTTCACAAAGAAAAGCCGAACAGAGGATCAAATAATATTGCAGGAGTCTAATATAAGTATGTCAATATGCATATGCAGGCTTCGCTGCTAGCGTCCGCCGCACTAACTGCGGAGGTCGCCGTACTGAAGCAGGATCTCAAGGGGTCCAGGAAAGAGCTCGGCCTTGCCAAGAGGCAGCTCGAGGAGAACAAGGGTAAGTAATACCCTATCTTGTGTATATATAAAAGAGGACGCGATTGCAAAATGACAGGATCATCGTATGTTTGCCAGGGGCCACGACCGAGGTGGTGACCCTGAAGCAAGCGCTGACCAAGGCCGAAGATACAGCGGCCAAGGAGCGCACTGAGCGAGAGAAGCATGAGGCTCGGGTGGGCGAGGTGCGGCAAGAGCTTCAGGCTCTTGTGGCGAAGCACGAGGCGTTGGAGCTTGACTCCAAGACGCGGGAGTCTGATCTTGCCGCGGCCCTCGAGAGTGTAAAAAGTGCCAAGGCCAAATCCCAAAAGGCCCTCCAAGAGATTGACGCGATGAAGAAGATAGCGGCGGGTAAGGCTTTCTATATGCAAAGCAAGCATGTAAACGTAAATTACCGATTACTTACCCGGATCCGGAGCTCTTCAGGAGCATTAGTAGATTTGCCTCGCAGTTTGTCCGATGCCGCACAATTTTACCAGGCCAAGGACGGAAGCTCGACGGAGAAGCTGTTCTGGTCTCAGTATGCTGAGGCCGAACATCTGGTGCCAATGAGCGACCAGCTGAAGCAGATGGTCGAGCTACATAAGGCGGCCGATCAGGCCATGAAGAGCTTTATAGTCCGGCTGTGGCCTGGCGACGCCCTTCTGAACAGCTTCTTCGGCCTGGTGAGGCGGCTTGTGGATGCCTGCCCACGGCTGGAGGTCGTCAAGCGATCTGTCTACATTGAAGGTGCACGCCGGGCTTTCGCCCGTGTGAAATTGCAGTGGGTCAAGCTAGACGCCGTGAAGCTGATCAAGGAGGGGCCTCCAGAGGGCAAGGAGCACTGCCACCCCAAGATGTACTACGAGGGTGTTCTGCCGGGTGCCCGTCTCATCGCGGACGAGTGTTCAAAAGATGTAATATTTGGATGAGACTTGCTCGTTTTATCCTGTATGTATGAAAACTTGTTTCATATGCGCTATGCAACACTTGTTGGAATTTAAAATATTACCTTCTGTTTGGCTGTTTACCCAATCTGAGAGATGGCTAGTCCTCAACTTCTGCCCCCATGCCACGAGTGCTGGGGTGTTCGGGATAAACCTGAGCACTCTTGTTCCCATGTTTGGGTCCTTTGAGGGAGGTGCTCAACACAACGAACAAGGCAACCGGACTAATGATGCTTTATCACTCTCACTTAGCCATAGAATTCTATAATTTTAAATTTCGGCGAAGCCCCTGGTATTCGGAAGGCCGAATTTGGGGCGCGATACACACCTTTAAGCCGGATAGGGCCGGCCCCTCGCTCTAAGCGGCATAAGTCTTTAGGGACTTGAAAACCTCGCCGAACAACGGCCAGTCTCTCGCCTTATCATGACAGTCAGTTTTAGCTTTCTCTACTGAGGTGCTGAACCCAGCAGAACCGGGGCACAATCGCAGTAGTTCTCCTAGCGCTACCTTAGCCGATAGAGCGGAACGTAAGGTACCAAAACATAGGAGCCGGGCAAATCCAACATTTGACCAAAGACATGATTCGGAGCTGATGCATATAATGCTATAAGTTCGGGGTGCCGCACTTGTGAAAGTGTTCGGACTTTTCACACCGCATTGTGGGGTACGTAAGCCCCTGGTGTATTGGCCGTACCAGAGTGTACGGTTGCAAGGCGTCGTTAATGAACACACACACACACACACACACACACACATATATATATATATATATATATAACAAGAATGCAATAATAGTCGTAATGTCATGCATTATTTATTAAAAAATTGCGTTAAAGCAGAGTGATACAGATAGTGCGATAAGAAAAGAGTAGGACTATGTCCCTTCCAAGGGCAAGCTGAGGAATGATATTAAATTGAATATTTCACTTGTTACTGTAATCAACCTGGGAATTCCGTGGTATAACGTAGCTTTCTGCCTCCTTGGTTGCTGCATCATGTGTTCGGCAATAGTGCTGCCGGACAGTGTTTCCAGAGATTAAGGTCCTGAAAGGAAAAGAAAAATAACCGAACGGGAAGCCCCTAGTGCGGTTTAGGCCGCGTCTTGGGGCGTGCCGCAGTTGTGCCCCCCTCCCCACCTGTGCCCATGGTATTTTTAATGCGTAATTATGGACGCGCGACACGAGTTTCGCCGCTGGGCTGGGATTGGGGTGGCCGCCATATTGCTACGCGAGCTCAGATCGTGCTAGGCGGTCTATTTGCCGATTGCCCCGAGCGCGCTTGAAGTTGTCCGGGCTGTGAAGCGCCGAACTGGTTGATTGCCTTGAGAGGCTGCTTTGCCTTTCTGCTGCAAGGGCTACGGTGTGCTCCTCTGTTCGGAGAGAGCGCTCTATGTTTCCATTGACTGTAATAACTCCGCGAGGTCCTGGCATCTTGAGCTTGAGGTATGCATAATGCGGTACCGCATTGAATCTAGCAAATGCGGTTCGCCCTAGCAGCATGTGATAACCACTGCGGAACGGGACTATATCGAAGATTAAATCTTCGCTTTGGAAGTTATCCGGGGATCCGAAGACCACTTCCAGTGTAATTGAGCCTGTGCAATGGGCCTCTACACCTGGAATGACGCCCTTAAAGGTCGTTTTTGTGGGTTTGATCCTTGAGGGGTCTATACCCATTTTGCGCACTGTGTCCTGATAAAGCAGGTTCAGGTTGCTGCCGCCATCCATAAGGACTCGAGTGAGGTGAAATCCATCGATGATTGGGTCTATGACCAGTGCAGCGAATCCACCATGACGGATACTAGTGGGGTGGTCCCTGCGATCAAAGGTGATCGGACAGGAGGACCAAGGGTTGAACTTTGGGGTGACTGGCTCCAACACATATACGTCCCTGAGCGCACGCTTCCGCTCCCTCTTGGGGATGTGGGTTGCGTATATCATGTTCACCGTCCACACTTGCAGGGGAAACCTCTTCTGTCCTCGAGTGTGCGGCTGCCGGGGCTCCTCCTCGTCATCACTATGCAGCCCCTTGTCCTTGTTTTCGGCAATTAACTTGCCGGCCTGCTTGAACACCCAACAATCCCTGTTGGTGTGATTGGCTGGCTTGTCTGGGGTGCCGTGTATTTGACACGAGTGATCGAGTATACGGTCCAAGCTGGACGGACCCGGCATACTTTGTTTGAATGGCTTTTTCTACTGACCGGGTTTAGAGCCTTTGAATCCGGCATTGACTGCTGTATCCTCAGTATTTTCGCTGTTAATGCGGCGCTTATGCTTATTGCGACGTGACCTGCTATTGCCGTCCTTGGTATCTGAGGTACCATGGTTCTTTGATATGTTATTACTGCGATCCAGCTAACTGTCTTCTCCCGCACAAAAGCGGGTCATGAGCGTCGTGAGAGCTGCCATAGATTTCGGCTTTTCCTGACCAAGGTGCCGGGCTAGCCACTTGTCTCGGATGTTGTGCTTGAAAGCCGCTAAGGCCTCCACATCCGGACAATCAACGATTTGATTTTTCTTTGTAAGGAACCGAGTCCAGAATTGCCTGACCGACTCTTCTGGCTGCTGAATTATGTGGCTCAAATCATCGGCGTCTGGTGGTCACACATAAGTGCCCTGAAAGTTGTCGAGGAATGCGGCTTCCAGATCTTCCCAACAGCTAATGGAGTCCGCTGGCAAGCTGTTAAGCCAAGGCCGCGCTGGTCCTTTGAGCTTTAGTGGAAGGTATTTGATGGTGTGTAAGTCATCGCCGCGGGCCATGTGGATGTGGAGGAGGAAGTCCTCAATCCATACCGCGGGATCTGTTGTGCCGTCGTATGATTCAATATTTATAGGTTTGAAACCTTCTGGGAATTGATGTTCCATTACTTCGTCTGTGAAGCATAAGGGGTGTGCGGCGCCTCTGTATTGGGCTATATCGCGACGCAGCTCGAATGGGTCTTGCCCGCTGTGTTCGGCCCGGCCGGATTTGCTTTTACTATATCCGGCGTGACGTTTTTCGTCGTGTAGGGTGGTGCGCCCTCGTGATCCATAGATCGATCTTGAATGCTTTTCCTTGTCCTCCAATATGTCTCGCAGGTCTGGCGTATCTCCCCATGCCTTTTTATTTGAATGGCGTTAGGGTGGAGGCTGAGCTTTTGGCTGGAATGCCTCTCTATCGCGGCCACGAGGTGGCCGATCAGCCGTATCATACGCTTCTTCCTCCAGTCGGGGTAGTAACCTGTGCCTTGGGTAACTCTTGGAGGGGCGCTCGAGTTTATATTCCTCGACCGCGAGGACTTCAGTCCATTTGTCAGCTAGCAGATCTTGATCAGCTTGAAGCTGCTGCTGCTTTTTCTTCAGGCTATTTGCCGTGGCCATAAGCCGGCGCTTGAAGCGCTCTTGTTCAACGCGATCCTCTGGTACCATGAATTCATCGTCGCCGAGGCTTGCCTCGTCTTCGGAGGGGGGCATGTGATTGTCATCCTCCTCCTCTCCGTCCGCCGCTCTCTCAGGAGAGCTGGCTCCTCCTGTAGGGTTTCGTAGTAATTTCAAAAAATTTCCTACGCACACGCAAGATCATGGTGATGCATAGCAACGAGAGGGGAGAGTGTTGTCTATGTACCCACACAGACCGACTACGGAAGCGTTGACACAACGTAGAGGAAGTAGTCGTACGTCTTCACGATCCAACCGATCAAGCACCGAAACTACGGCACCTTCGAGTTCGAGCACACGTTCAGCTCGATGACGATCCCTGGACTCCGATCCAGCAAAGTGTCGGGGAAGAGTTCCGTCAGCACGACGGTGTGGTGACGATCTTGATGTACTACAGCAGCAGGGCTTCGCCTAAACTCCGCTACAGTATTATCGAGGAATATGGTGGCTGGGGGCACCGCACACGGCTAAGGAATAGATCACGTGGATCAACTTGTGTGTTCTAGGGTGCCTCTACCTCAGTATATAAAGGACTAGAGGGGGTAGGCTGGCCGGCCAAGGTGTGGCGCGCCAGGAGAGTCCTACTCCCTCTGGGAGTAGGATCCCCCCCCCCCCAATCCTAGTTGGAATAGGATTCGCGGAGGGGGAAAAGAGAGAGGGGGCCGGCCACCTCTCCTAGTCCTAATAGGACTAGGGGAAGGGGAAGGCGCGCAGCCCATGTAGGGCTGCCTCTTCTCTTTTCCACTAAGGCCCATCATGGCCCATTTAGCTCCCGGGGGGTTCCGGTAACCTTCCCGGTACTCCGGTAAAATCCCGATTTCACCCGGAACACTTCCGATATCCAAACATAGGCTTCCAATATATCAATCTTTATGTCTCGACCATTTCGAGACTCCTCGTCATGTCCGTGATCACATCCGGGACTCCGAACAACCTTCAGCGTGCGGACCCTACGGGTTCGAGAACAATGTAGACATGACCGAGACACGTCTCCGGTCAATAACCAATAGCAGGACCTGGATGCCCATATTGGCTCCTACATATTCTACGAAGATCTTTATCGGTCAGACCGCATAACAACATACGTTGTTCCCTTTGTCATCGGTATGTTGCTTGCCCGAGATTCGATCGTCGGTATCCAATACCTAGTTCAATCTCATTACCGGCAAGTCTCTTTACTCGTTCTGTAATACATCATCTCACAACTAACTCATTAGTTGCAATGCTTGCAAGGCTTATGTGATGTGCATTACCGAGAGGGCCTAGAGATACCTCTCCGACAATCGGAGTGACAAAACCTAATCTCGAAATACGCCAACCCAACATGTACCTTTGGAGACACCTGTAGTACTCCTTTATAATCACCCAGTTACGTTGTGACGTTTGGTAGTACCCAAAGTGTTCCTCCGGTAAACGGGAGTTGCATAATCTCATAGTTATAGGAACATGTATAAGTCATGAAGAAAGCAATAGCAACATACTAAACGATCGGGTGCTAAGCTAATGGAATGGGTCATGTCAATCAGATCATTCTCTTAATGATGTGACCCCGTTAATCAAATAACAACTCATTGTTCATGGTTAGGAAACATAACCATCTTTGATTAACGAGCTAGTCAAGTAGAGGCATACTAGTGACACTTTGTTTGTCTATGTATTCACACATGTATTATGTTTCCGGTTAATACAATTCTAGCATGAATAATAAACCTTTATCATGATTATAAGGAAATAAATAATAACTTTATTATTGCCTCTAGGGCATATTTCCTTCAGTCTCCCACTTGCACTAGAGTCAATAATCTATATTACACCGTAATGATTCTAACACCCATGGAGCCTTGGTGCTGATCATGTTTTGCTCGTGGAAGAGGCTTAGTCAACGGGTCTGCAACATTCAGATCCGTATGTATCTTGCAAATCTCTATGTCTCCCTCCTGGACTAGATCCCGGATGGAATTGAAGCGTCTCTTGATGTGCTTGGTTCTCTTGTGAAATCTGGATTCCTTTGCCAAGGCAATTGCACCAGTATTGTCACAAAAGATTTTCATTGGACCCGATGCACTAGATATGACACCTAGATCGGATATGAACTCCTTCATCCAGACTCCTTCGTTCGCTGCTTCCGAAGCAGCTATGTACTCCGCTTCACATGTAGATCCTGCTACAGCGCTTTGTTTAGAACTGCACCAACTGACAGCTCCACCGTTTAATGTAAACACGTATCCGGTTTGCGATTTAGAATCGTCCGGATTAGTGTCAAAGCTTGCATCAACGTAACCATTTACGACGAGCTCTTTGTCACCTCCATATACGAGAAACATATCCTTAGTCCTTTTCAGGTATTTCAGGATGTTCTTGACCGCTGTCCAGTGATCCACTCCTGGATTACTTTGGTACCTCCCTGCTAGACTTATAGCAAGGCACACATCGGGTCTGGTACACAACATTGCATACATGATAGATCCTATGGCTGATGCATAGGGAACATCTCTCATATTCTCTCTATCTTCTGCAGTGGTCGGGCATTGAGTCTTACTCAACTTCACACCTTGTAACACAGGCAAGAATCCTTTCTTTGCTTGATCCATTTTGAACTTCTTCAAAATCTTGTCAAGGTATGTGCTTTGTGAAAGTCCAATTAAGCGTCTTGATCTATCTCTATAGATCTTTATGCCTAATATGTAAGCAGCTTCACCGAAGTCTTTCATTGAAAAACTCTTATTCAAGTATCCCTTTATGCTATCCAGAAATTCTATATCATTTCCAATTAGTAATATGTCATCCACATATAATATCAGAAATGCTACAGAGCTCCCACTCACTTTCTTGTAAATACAGGCTTCTCCGAAAGTCTGTATAAAACCAAATGCTTTGATCACACTATCAAAGCGTTTATTCCAACTCCGAGAGGCTTGCACCAGTCCATAAATGGATCGCTGGAGCTTGCACACTTTGTTAGCTCCTTTTGGATCGACAAAACCTTCTGGTTGCATCATATACAACTCTTCCTCTAGAAATCCATTCAGGAATGCAGTTTTGACATCCATTTGCCAAATTTCATAATCATAAAATGCGGCAATTGCTAACATGATTCGGACGGACTTAAGCATCGCTACAGGTGAGAAGGTCTCATCGTAGTCAATCCCTTGAACTTGCCGAAAACCTTTCACGACAAGTCAAGCTTTGTAGACAGTAATATTACCGTCAGCGTCAGTCTTCTTCTTGAAGATCCATTTATTCTCAATTGCTTGCCGATCATTGGGCAAGTCAACCAAAGTCCATACTTTGTTCTCATACATGGATCCCATCTCAGATTTCATGGCTTCAAGCCACTTTGCGGAATCTGGGCTCACCATCGCTTCTTCATAGTTCGTAGGTTCATCATGATCTAGTAGCATGATTTCCATAACAGGATTACCGTACCACTCTGGCGCGGATCTTACTCTGGTTGATCTACGAGGTTCAGTAGTATCTTGATCTGAAGTTTCATGATTATCATCATTAGCTTCCTCACTTATTGGTGTAGGTGTCACAGAAACAGTTTTCTGTGATGTACTACTTTCCAATAAAGGAGCAGGTACAGTTACCTCGTCAAGTTCTACTTTCCTCCCACTCATTTCTTTCGAGAGAAACTCCTTCTCTAGAAAGGATCCATTCTTAGCAACGAATGTCTTGCCTTCGGATCTGTGATAGAAGGTGTACCCAACAGTCTCCTTTGGGTATCCTATGAAGACACATTTCTCCGATTTGGGTTCGAGCTTATCAGGTTGAAGCTTTTCCACATAAGCATCGCAGCCCCAAACTTTAAGAAACGAAAACTTTGGTTTCTTGCCAAACCACAGTTCATAAGGCGTCGTCTCAACGGATTTTGATGGTGCCCTATTTAACGTGAATGCGGCCGTCTCTAGAGCGTATCCCCAAAACGATAGCGGTAAATCAGTAAGAGACATCATAGATCGCACCATATCTAGTAAAGTACGATTACGACGTTCGGACACACCATTACGCTGTGGTGTTCCGGGTGGCGTGAGTTGCGAAACTATTCCACAATTTTTCAAATGTACACCAAACTCGTAACTCAAATATTCTCCTCCACGATCAGATCGTAGAAACTTTATTTTCTTGTTACGATGATTTTCAACTTCACTCTGGAATTCTTTGAACTTTTCAAATGTTTCAGACTTATGTTTCATTAAGTAGATATATCCATATGTGCTTAAGTCATCTGTGAAGGTGAGAAAATAACGATATCCACCACGAGCCTCAATATTCATCGGACCACATACATCGGTATGTATGATTTCCAACAAATCTGTTGCTCTCTCCATAGTACCGGAGAACGGTGTTTTAGTCATCTTGCCCATGAGGCACGGTTCGCAAGTACCAAGTGATTCATAATCAAGTGGTTCCAAAAGTCCATCAGTATGGAGTTTCTTCATGCGCTTTACACCGATATGACCTAAACGACAGTGCCACAAATAAGTTGCACTTTCATTATCAACTCTGCATCTTTTGGCTTCAACATTACGAATATGTGTATCACTACTATCGAGATTCATCCAAAATAGACCACTCTTCAAAGGTGCATGACCATAAAAGATATTACTCATATAAATAGAACAACCATTATTCTCTGATTTAAATGAATAACCGTCTCGCATCAAAAAAGATCCAGATATAATGTTCATGCTCAACGCTGGCACCAAATAACAATTACTTAGGTCTAATATTAATCCCGAAGGTAGATGTAGAGGTAGCGTGCCGACCGCGATCACATCGATTTTGGAACCATTTCCTACGCGCATCGTCACCTCGTCCTTTGCCAGTGCCCGCTTATTCCATAGTCCCTGTTTCGAGTTGCAAATATTAGCAACAGAACCAGTATCAAATACCCAGGTGCTACTGCGAGCTCTAGTAAGGTACACATCAATAACATGTATATCACATATACCTTTGTTCACCTTGCCATCCTTCTTATCCGCCAAATACTTGGGGCAGTTCCGCTTCCAGTGACCAGTCTGCTTGCAGTAGAAGCACTCAGTTTCAGGCTTAGGTCCAGACTTGGGTTTCTTCTCCTGAGCAGCAACTTGCTTGCTGTTCTTCTTGAAGTTCCCCTTCTTCTTCCCTTTGCCCTTTTTCTTGAAACTAGTGGTCTTGTTAACCATCAACACTTGATGCTCCTTCTTGATTTCTACCTCCGCAGCTTTCAGCATTGGGAAGAGCTCGGGAATAGTCTTGTTCATCCCTTGCATATTATAGTTCATCACGAAGCTCTTGTAGCTTGGTGGCAGTGATTGGAGAATTCTGTCAATGACGCAATCATCCGGAAGATTAACTCCCAATTGAATCAAGTGATTATTATACCCAGACATTTTGAGTATATGCTCACTGACAGAACTGTTCTCCTCCATCTTGCAGCTATAGAACTTATTGGAGACTTCATATCTCTCAATCCGGGTATTTGCTTGAAATATTAACTTCAACTCCTGGAACATCTCATATGCTCCATGACGTTCAAAACATCGTTGAAGTCCCGATTCTAAGCCGTAAAGCATGGCACACTGAACTATCGAGTAGTCATCAGCTTTGCTCTGCCAGACGTTCATAACATCTGGTGTTGCTCCAGCAGCAGGCCTGGCACCCAGCGGTGCTTCCAGGACGTAATTCTTCTGTGCAGCAATGAGGATAATCCTCAAGTTACGGACCCAGTCCGTGTAATTGCTACCATCATCTTTGAACTTTGCTTTCTCAAGGAACGCATTAAAATTCAACGGAACAACAGCACGAGCCATATATCTACAATCAACATAAACAAGCAAGATACTATCAGGGACTAAGTTCATGATAAATTTAAGTTCAATTAATCATATTACTTAAGAACTCCCACTTAGATAGACATCCCTCTAATCTTCTAAGTGATCACGCGATCCAAATCAACTAAACCATAACCGATCATCACGTGAGATGGAGTAGTTTTCAATGGTGAACATCGTTATGTTGATCATATCTACTATATGATTCACGCTCGACCTTTCGGTCTCTGTGTTCCGAGGCCATATCTGCATATGCTAGGCTCGTCAAGTTTAACCTGAGTATTCTGCGTGTGCAAAAACTGGCTTGCACCCGTTGTAGATGGACGTAGAGCTTATCACACCCGATCATCACATGGTGTCTGGGCACGACGAACTTTGGCAACGGTGCATACTCAGGGAGAACACTTCTTGATAATTTAGTGAGAGATCATCTTATAATGCTACCGTCAATCAAAGCAAGATAAGATGCATAAAAGATAAACATCACATGCAATCAATATAAGTGATATGATATGGCCATCATCATCTTGTGCTTGTGATCTCCATCTTCGAAGCACCGTCGTGATCACCATCGTCACCGGCGCGACACCTTGATCTCCATCGTAGCATCGTTGTCGTCTCGCCAATCTTATGCTTCCACGACTATCACTACCGCTTAGTAATAAAGTAAAGCACTACATCGCGATTGCATTGCATACAATAAAGCGACAACCATATGGCTCCTGCCAGTTGCCGATAACTTGGTTACAAAACATGATCATCTCATACAATAAAATTTAGCATCATGCCTTGACCATATCACATCACAACATGCCCTGCAAAAACAAGTTAGACGTCCTCTACTTTGTTGTTGCAAGTTTTATGTGGCTGCTACGGGCTTAAGCAAGAACCAATCTCACCTACGCATCAAAACCACAACGATAGTTTGTCAAATAGACTCCGTTTTAACCTTCGCAAGGACCGGGCGTAGCCACACTTGGTTCAACTAAAGTTGGAGAGACAGTCGCCCGCAAGCCACCTGTGTGCAAAGCAAGTCGGGGGAACCGGTCTCGCGTAAGCGTACGCGTAATGTTGGTCCGGGTCGTCTCGTCCAACAATACCGCCGAACCAAAGTATGACATGCTGGTAGGCAGTATGACTTATATCGCCCACAACTCACTTGTGTTCTACTTGTGCATATAACATCAACATAAATAACCTAGGCTCGGATGCCACTGTAGGGTTTCGTAGTAATTTCAAAAAAATTCCTACGCACATGCAAGATCATGGTGATGCATAGCAACGAGAGGGGAGAGTGTTGTCTACGTACCCACGTAGACCAACTACGGAAGCGTTGACACAACATAGAGGAAGTAGTCGTACGTCTTCATGATCCAACCGATCAAGCACCGAAACTACGGCACCTCCGAGTTCGAGCACACGTTCAGCTCGATGACGATCCCCGGACTCCGATCCAGCAAAGTGTCGGGGAAGAGTTCCGTCAGCACGACGGTGTGGTGACGATCTTGATGTACTACAGCAGCAGGGCTTCGCCTAAACTCCGCTAAAGTATTATCGAGGAATATGGTGGCTGGGGGCACCGCACACGGCTAAGGAATAGATCACGTGGATAAACTTGTGTGTTCTAGGGTGCCTCTACCTCAGTATATAAAGGACTAGAGGGGGGAGGCTGGCCGGCCAAGGTGTGGCGCGCCAGGAGAGTCCTACTCCCTCTGGGAGTAGGA
>NC_041392.1:74085599-74122819 GCF_002162155.2 Triticum dicoccoides
CCCCCCCCCCCCAATCCTAGTTGGAATAGGATTCGCGGAGGGGGAAAAAAAGAGAGAGGGGGCCGACCACCTCTCCTAGTCCTAATAGGACTAGGGGAAGGGGGAGGCGCGCAACCCATGTAGGGCTGCCTCTTCTATTTTCCACTAAGGCCCATCATGGCCCATTTAGCTCCCGGGGGGTTCCGGTAACCTTCCCGGTACTCCGGTAAAATCCTGATTTCACCCGGAACACTTCCGATATCCAAACATAGGCTTCCAATATATCAATCTTTATGTCTCGACCATTTCGAGACTCCTCGTCATGTCCGTGATCACATCCGGGACTCCGAACAACCTTCGGTACATCAAAATGCATAAACTCATAATATAACTGTCATCGTAACCTTAAGCATGCGGACCCTACGGGTTCGAGAACAATGTAGACATGACCGAGACACGTCTCCGGTCAATAACCAATAGCGGGACCTGGATGCCCATATTGGCTCCTATATATTCTACGACGATCTTTATCAGTCAGACCGCATAACAACATACGTTGTTCCCTTTGTCATCGGTATGTTACTTGCCCGAGATTCGATCGTCGGTATCCAATACCTAGTTCAATCTCGTTACCGGCAAGTCTCTTTACTCGTTCTGTAATACATCATCTCGCAACTAACTCATTAGTTGCAATGCTTGCAAGGCTTATGTGATGTGCATTACTGAGAGGGCCCAGAGATACCTCTCCGACAATCGGAGTGACAAAACCTAATCTCGAAATACGCCAACCCAACATGTACCTTTGGAGACACCTGTAGTACTCCTTTATAATCACCCAGTTATGTTGTGACGTTTGGTAGTACCCAAAGTGTTCCTCCGGTAAATGGGAGTTGCATAATCTCATAGTTATAGGAACATGTATAAGTCATGAAGAAAGCAATAGCAACATACTAAACGATCGGGTGCTAAGCTAATGGAATGGGTCATGTCAATCAGATCATTCTCTTAATGATGTGACCCCGTTAATCAAATAACAACTCATTGTTCATGGTTAGGAAACATAACCATCTTTGATTAACGAGCTAGTCAAGTAGAGGCATACTAGTGACACTTTGTTTGTCTATGTATTCACACATGTATTATGTTTCCGGTTAATACAATTCTAGCATGAATAATAAACCTTTATCATGATTATAAGGAAATAAATAATAACTTTATTATTTCCTCTAGGGCATATTTCCTTCAGTGCTCCTCCATCCTCCTGCTCTAAATCTTGCTGGAGGGGTTTGTTGTTTTCTTCGGCACTATCCGGGGTGTTATTATCTCCTGTGCCGGTATCACCATTTTTGCTTTGGCGGGACTTAGAGCGGCGCCGCTGACGTCGGCGTTTGGGTTGCTTCTTGGAGGGGTCATCCTCCGCTATCCCATTGCCATTGCCTTCTTTGGGTGTATCCACCATGTATATGTCATATGACGAGGTGGCTTTCCAGTGCCCTATAGGTGCTGGTTCATGTTCGTCTCCTACATCGTCGTCCATACCGTCGATGTCTTCGGAGTCGAAGTCGAGCATGTCGGTTAAATCATCGACAGTGGCTACGAAGTGGGTGGTGGGTGGGCGTCGAATTTCTCCGTCGTTCGCATCCCAATCCTGTTGGCCATAATCCGGCCAAGGCTCTCCTGACAAAGAGAGAGACCTTAGTGAATTCAGGATGTCGCCGAAGGGCGAGTGCTGAAAGATATCTGCGGCGGTGAATTCCATGATCGGCGCCCAATCGATTCGATTGGCAGGGGCGTGAATGGTTCGGAGTTCGGAAAAGAGTCCGGCATCTTGGAGTCACAGGCTGCGCAGAGGTTTAGGCTGGTGTTCGGCTCGATCGCCGTTGAGACTGCAACCCCTGAGGCGGTGTCTAACCACCCGTCCTCGACTGGCGCAGCTGGCTCCGAGCTAAGGGTCGGAGCTGATGCGGGCGCAACCTCTGGGGTACTATTCGGCGGCAGAGCTAGGTCATACCCATCGCGACAGTGCGGCGCGCCCGGCTATGGCTCGAATCCGTCGAAGATCAAGTCTCCGCGGATGTCGGCCGTGTAGTTCAAACTTCCAAATCTGACCTGATGGCCAGGGGCGTAGCTTTCAATCTGCTCCAGATGGCCAAGCGAATTAGCCCGCAGTGCAAAGCCGCCGAATACGAAGATCTGTCTGGGGGGGGGAAGTCTCACCCTGGACCGCATCACTGTCGATGATAGTAAGAGCCATCAAGCCTAATGGCGATTACACAGAGGAACTCTCAATGAAAGCACCAATGTCGATGTCAAAACCGGCGGATCTCGGGTAGGGGGTCCCGAACTATGCGTCTAGGCCGGATGGTAACAGGAGGCAGGGGACACGATGTTTTACCCAGGTTCGGGCCCTCTTGATGGAGGTAAAACCCTACGTCCTGCTTGATTGATATTGATGATATGGGTAGTACAAGAGTAGATCTACCACGAGATCAGAGAGGCTAAACCCTAGAAGCTAGCCTATGGTATGATTGTATGTTATGGTTGTTGTCCTACGGACTAAAACCCTTCGGTTTATATAGACACCGGAGAGGGTTAGGGTTACACAAGGTCAGTTACAAAGGGGGAGACATCCATATCCGTATTGCCTAGCTTGGCTTCCACGCCAAGTAGAGTCCCATCCGGACACGAGACGAAGTCTTCAATTTTGTATCTTCATAGTCTAACAGTCCGGCCAATGGAGATAGTCTGGCTGTCTGGAGACCCCCTTATCTAGGACTCCCTCACCAGTCCCATGCTTTATGCAAACTAAATCAAAATAATTGCAAACAAAACTCCTCCTGGGACTCTTGTTAGTTGGAGGCACTCGTTGTTTCGAGCAAGCCATGGATTGATGCTTGTTGGTGGAAGGGGGAGTATAAACTTTACCATTCTATTTGGGAACCGCCTATAATGTGTATAGCATGGAAGATATTACCATCTCTTGGTTGTTATGTTGACAATGAAAGTATACCGCTCAAAATATTATTCACCTCTGTTTCAAAATCGAGCTCTGGCACCTCTACAAATCCCTGCTTCCCTCTGCGAAGGGCCTATCTATCTACTTTTATGCTGAGTCATCACCCTCTAATTAAAAAGCACCAATTGGAGAGCACCGCTGTCATTTGCATTGATTATTGTTAGTTTACATTGGGTATGACTTGACTGGATCTCTTTTACCATGAATTACAATGTCAAGTCAGTCCTTGATCTTTAAAGGTGCTCTGCATTTATGTTTTGCGGTCTCAGAAAGGGCTAGCGAGATACCATCTTGTTATATCATATTATGATTGTTTTGAGAAAGTGTTGTCATCCGAGATTTATTATTATGGCTCGCTAGTTGATTATGCCATTGATATGAGTAAACTTGAGACCTATGCGTTATTGTGAATGTGATTAGTTATAATCTTTGTTGAAAACTTGAATGCTGGCCTTACATATTTACAACAACAAGAGCAAACAGAGTTTGTAAAAGTTTTTCTTTATCACCTTCAGTTTATCAACTGAATTGATTGAGGACAAGCAAAGGTTTAAGCTTGGGGGAGTTGATACGTCTCCGTCGTATCCACTTTTCCAAACACTTTTTCCCTTGTTTTGGACTCTAACTTGCATGATTTGAATGGAACTAACCCGGACTGACGCTGTTTTCAGCAGAATTACCATGGTGTTATTTATGTGCAGAAACAAACGTTCTCAGAATGACCTGAAACTTCACGGAGCAACTTTTTGGAAAATATAAAAAATACCCGCAAAAGATGAAGGCCAGGGGGCCCACCACCTGTCCACGAGGGTGGGGGCACGCCCCCTACCTCGTGGGCCCCTGGTGCTCCTCCGACTCCAACTCCAACTCTATATATTGTGTTTCGAGGAGAAAAAAATCAGAGAGAAGGATTCATCACATTTTACGATACGGAGCCGCCGCCAAGCCCTAAAACCTCTCGGGAGGGCTGATCTGGAGTCCATTTGGGGCTCCGGAGAGGGAAATCCGTCGCCATCGTCATCATCAACCATCCTCCATCACCAATTTCATGATGTTCACCGCCGTGCATGAGTAATTCCATCGTAGGCTTGCTGGACAGTGATGGGTTGGATGAGATTTATCATGTAACCGAGTTAGTTTTATTAGGGTTTGATCCCTAGTATCTACTATGTTCTGAGATTGATGTTGCTATGACTTTGATATGCTTAATGCTTGTCACTAGGGCCCGAGTGCCATGATTTCAGATCTGAACCTATTATGTTTTCATCAATATATGAGAGTTCTTGATCCTATGTTGCAAGTCTATAGTCACCTATTATGTGTTATGATCCGTACCCGAAGTGACAATAATTAGGATACTTACCGGTGATGACTGTAGTTTGAGGAGTTCATGTATTCACTATGTGTTAATGCTTTGTTCCGGTACTCTATTAAAAGGAGGCCTTAATATCCCTTAGTTTCCGTAAGGACCCCGCTGCCATGGGAGGGTAGGACAAAAGATGTCATGCAAGTTCTTTTTCATAAGCATGTATGACTATATTCGGAATACATGCCTACATTACATTGATGAACTGGAGCTAGTTCTATGTCACCCTAGGTTATGACTGTTACATGATGAACCGCATCCGGCATAATTCTCTATCACAAATCCATTGCCTGCGAGCTTTCCATATATTGTTCTTCGCTTATTTACTTTTCCGTTGCTATTGCTATCACTACAAAACACCAAAAACACTACTTTTACTACTATTACCTTTTGCTACCGTTACCACTACTATCATATTACTTTGCTACTAAACACTTTGCTGCAGATATTAAGTTTCCAGGTGTGGTTGAATTGACAACTCAGCTGCTAATACTTGAGAATATTCTTTGGCTCCCCTTGTGTCGAATCAATAAATTTGGGTTGAATACTCTACCCTCGAAAACTGTTGCGATCCACTATACTTGTGGGTTATCACTGACCCTAGTAGCCCCTGAGACTCAGGTCGATTCGTAAAATCAGCCTGAGGATCAATTCCCAACTCGGCAGCATACTTAGGAATAGAAACGCGATGTAATATATTAGAGGAAATAGTGATCGGCGAACGGGCCCTTGAGAGAGGGGTTTGAGAAGTTGTCGTAATATATTAGCTTGATGCCGGATAAGTTCCAGATGGTACCTATTGTTGTCCAAAGACGCGTTTGCGCATAGTCCGGTCCAGCCGAACACTGATCACTTAGAATTTTCTGCATTGAATAGGCAATGCAGTAGCCCCCGAGACACGGGTTGGGTGGCAACACCAGATCAGGGGATCGATGTGCCCTTTAATATTAGTGAATGATAAGCTCAAAGCCCAGTAGCCCCCGAGGCTTAATGCGGGCATGGATGGCTGAATTAAGGATCGATATCCAGAGTAAAATCACAAATTATGTGTAATGATTCTATGTATCCAAATACTTTACATCATTAATGCTCGGATCTGCACTGTACAAAACTTTGTTGACCGACCATCGGCTTCAACCTCCTCGGCCAGAAGCCGGGGAGTGTTTGTCCTACTTTATAAAGTCGTTATAAGGGCAAAGATTTATGGAAAATAAGGCAATCCGGCCATATGGATTTATAAACAAAGGTACGCAGAGAGATATGAAACATCTTCCAAAGAAAATAATCCCGCTATCGGTTCCTTTCTTTGGGTTGTCATGCTGATCATGATCATGAAACCTCACCTCCAATCAATGTGGGAGGAAAATATTAAGGATTTAGTTCAGGGAAAGTTCCAAAACTCTATGGTATTAATGAACCAAAATTTGCACTTCCGTCATTGCCGACCAATTATATCCTTTAAGATCGCTAGTTTCGGCTTCGCCCAGTCTGAGGTACTAACTCGGATGACCCGGTAGTAACAATCACAGAGGTGCTCCCTTTATCGCCTAGCCGAGCCAGGCAACCCAGCTTGGCCAAAATCTTAAGTCAAATTGGTGCATATTTATGGCTTTATAACAACTAGTAAGCATGCACGTGCAACACACGTCTCAAAACTAAAATATGTGAATTCACATAATAAAAAAATAAACGTTTTTAAAAATATAAATCAAATGGATACACAATGTTTGATGTCACTCAAATTGTATTTTCAAAAGCGAGACACAATAGTGGTTATGTTGCTGCATAGAGTAATAGCAGGAAAATATTCTCATTTAATTAAAATCGGCAATTATTTATTAATGCAGTAATATAGGCATGTAGTATAGTCTTCTCTTCGAGTGTAGCCAGGAAAAAAAGTATAAACTGCCTTACGGTGCAATTATATTGTTCAAGATGCTTAATTCTCGAATCTTATTTTATTCTACTAATCTGCATAGCAAAATATATATTTGTACTAATTTGGATCAAATTATATATTTTTTTTGGTTGTGTGGACTGCCAAAATTATATAGCTACCTACTATGGATAATAGGAAATAGAAGATGATATGTGACTACAACGACTTCTATATGAAATAAAGATAATTTATAAGAACTAATTGAAATGTAAAAGGGCTAAAAGAAATCCAATAATTATCATGATAGAAAATATTTATCTGGTTTTGTATGTGTTTATGCGTTGGCAATCATACTAACTTACAATGATGTAAGACGCTTTGTACGTATAGAAACTGAAATGAGTTATGAAGAAAAATAAAGATGAAAGGAAAAGTATTCTAGAGTATTTGTCAAGCTTAACCTTATCAAGCTTTCAGGTCAGCTTCTAAATTACAAAAAAATAATGATGAATCCTTAAATAAGAAAGAGCCAACAATTTGGAACATGCTACAAAACTGATGAAGATAGAAAACATTCATCCTCTTTTTCCTTGCCGTAAGGAGTAGCTTCAGCATACATTTGTAACAGTGTAATACCTGATTTTGAAAAAGTTGTTCATTATTATTATTGGAGGAAAGAGGCGCGCAGACAAAGAAAGAGAGACGGTGCAAATAAGGCCTTAAACATCATGTCTTCAAGTTTGATGACTGCAGATATGTTGGATCATTCAAAACTGCACAAGTATATAAGAATAAATATATGTGCCAAAATAGCGAAAGGTATTTGGTTTCTCTGTCATGAAACAAAATAAATCCGACCGAATACAGTTTATATGATTTCTCTGTACCAATATACGGCAGTTGTATTAGGACAGATCCTTTGAAGGATCTATTTATTGGAACTCTGCCGGATTAGTTTCTTTATTGGATCCTTCTGTATGGTAAAATTCTCTTTATTGGAACCCAGTAGAAATTGCATACCTTTACAGAACAGCGAGAGATATTCTCTAACAACAGTTACGGAGTCATGTGACCCATTTTAGATGTATAGAATCATGTAACTGAAATAGTAGTACATCTTCAATATCTTGCTTCCTACTGAATCTTACATAATTTACTGGACTGTTGTGCAATTATGTTAAAGTGACGCGTGTAAAGTTTTCTCTAAGAATGAATCATATATTCTGATTTCCAACCTATCCCTGGAGATAGTGCCTAGGCAGGTGCAACCCACCTTAATTCCAGGTAAAGCAACGTCATACGTAAAACACACACTGATCAAATAGCATAAATAAGGCAATTCTAATCAAGGGGATGGCGTTACCTCTTGATACGGTCCAGTTTAATGCATATGGTGGTACGAAGTAAAGCCCAAGGAAGCCGACATGAACATGAGAAGTAATCATGGGAAATAGACTCTGCATCTTGACTTCTTCAGTATCCCTCTCGATCCAACTTTGTAAGACAAGATTGCTGCATTCTTATGTACGTGCCATATATAATTACACATTTTCAGTACAGCAATCGACAACCTAAGATAATCGCAAATCTATAATTCTAGATTGCTTGAAGCCCCACAATTCTTATTTAATATGTAATGCACGTGCACCCACTGAACACACACTTTGTCGGCGTGGGTGCTTCGAACGGAGCTGAAGTCAACACGGATGCCGATGGTTGCCGGAAAGCATGCCCTGGACGTGGATGGAGTCGTCGCAGTAGTGGCAGAAGAGCACCTGGCCTCCAAATAGAAGACGATGGAGGCGATAGCACGTGTGTTCCCGGAGGAAGACGAAGCTCCTCGCGCTTCCCCCATTGTGGCTAGCGTGCATGATGGCGGCAGGTGGCTCGCGATTAGCTTCCTAATAGGATGGATGCGTCCGAGATAAGTTTTTTAATAGGATGGATTTGTCTGAGATTAGTTTCCTAATAGGATGGATGCACTCTGATTTAGTTTCCTAGAATAGGATGCACCCGTGATTATTAGTTTCCTAATTGCTCAGGCGTGGAGTTTCATATTTTCCTCCACGGTGGAGTACGGCCAGTCAATGTAAATTGCTAAGTGCACATAGAAAATGGTTTAGGTTAAGGCTAACCGTTAGATTGATTTTAGTGGGCCTAATCGTGCGGTGGTATTGGATGTGTGTACGCTTTGTGGGGTATGCTTAAAGAAGTTCTTGTTTGATTGTTTAATAGTAAGTCTAGATGCTCAGGCGTGGAGTTTCATATTTTCCTCCACAGTAGAGTACGGTCAGTCAATGTAAATTGCTAAGTGCACACAGAAAATGGGTTAGGTTAAGGCTAACCGTTAGATTGATTTTAGTGGGCCTAATCGTGCGGTGGTATTGGATCTGTGTACGCTTTGTGGGGTGTGCTTAAAGAAATTATTGTTTGATTGTTTAATAGTAGTATAGATGATTGCGGAAGGAAGCCCTCGTATATTAAATACAAATGCCGATGATATGTTTATTTTGACTCCATTGCGACCGTTTATCAGTTGAAAGTGACCCATCGTCGGCTTCCACCCCCTTGTAGATGCTACACAGGGTGTTTTGCGATAATAAAACAACCCTTAGCCAATGTCTCGGTGTCCGAAGGCGGTATTAAATACAAATGCCGATGATACTCCATTGCGACCGTTTATCAGTTGAAAGTGACCCATCGTCGGCCTCCACCCCCTTGTAGATGCTACGCATGGTGTTTTCGTGATAACAAAACAACCCTTAGCCAACGTCTCGGTGTCCGAAGGCGGTTGTGTTAGCGGAAACGAGGCAATCAGATATGCGGGCTTTATAACTTTCACTTAGTCATAGGAGCTTAAAGTTGGGAGGCCAGTAACTAGCCCCCGGTTAGTGTTCGGCGATAGTCGAGGTCAAGCCGTAAAAACTTCGGCCAATGTTATGAACGCCGTCATTTAACACGGGGTGACGTCTATCGATCTTATAGTTTAATACAGTCATCGGATCGCTGACTAGTTTACGCTTATTGTGACAGTCAGTTTTTGGCTTTCTCCACTGAGGCGCTTAACCATGCTAGCAGGAAGCACAATCGCAGTGGTTCTCCCTTTGCGCACCTAGCCGAACAAAGCGGAACGTAGGAGGCAAGCACAGGAGCCGGGCAACCCAACTATTGACCGAAGACACAATTCAAAACTGATGCATATAAAGCAATATCCGAGAACATTTTGCCGAGGACTCTTGGGAGTACCTTGGCTTTTGGTGGGTTCGGTTCAAGTCGCAGCCCCCTGTTGATATTGTCGATGCTTAAAAAGTGTCCGACAGTGTACTGTGGGATTTATGCTCGGACCCAACACCGAGGTGCAGGTCGACAAGAAAAATGCCGAACTATGGGTCGAAAAAGATTTCCCAAGCTGGATTATTATGCAGGGTACCTCGGTCAAGAGGATATTCCGCCTCATAAAAGAAAAGCACACAAATAGATCAAAAGTGACATAAGCTTAAAAAAATCAAAAAGCTTATGCAGAAACTCTACATCCGAATTAAATAAATTTTTTTGGTGCCAATCTGAAAATTGGTCTTAAAATTAGTTTGTGCTTCCGTCGTGCTTTAACATGACACATCCGATCTCAAGACGTCGAGTGGGTCAGTCTTCGACTTCAACCTCCTATCCCGAAGGTGGAGTACTTCTCGTTAGGACAGTTTAGCGAACTAAACTCGAGCGGTCATTAGAGAGAAAATGGGCTATCCGGCTATTGACCACACACTCGCGTCAAAAAAGGAGTGATAGAAAAAGATTTTGCAACAACTAGGAAGAAAACACATTTACTATAAAATGACTCATATAAATTTAAGAGCCCCAGTTAACTTGGGTAAGAGAAGTGTTTTTAACAAATAACGTATGTGAGCATGGTCGAACCGAACACAAATAAAAAATTTAAAACTTTGAGCATAAAAGCGACTTACCTGGTTAATGTGTTCGGCATTGATGGCACAGTCTGAGCTTACGGCGGGACGAGGTCCCAGCCCCCAAGCCGGTCACGAGGTGGCACAGCGAAGAGCTCGACGCTCCGAAGTGGCGACATAGCACGATCGATGCAGGCCGACAGTGTGACGCCGAAGTACCTGGCGTGGGTTAATGAAGTGATGACGAAGCCCCCGGTTCAGCCGAGGTGACAGCGCTGCCCAATCCGGATCATTTACCTGTAGACAGAAGATAGTGCAAGCCGGATATAATAGTAATAATAATAATAAAATTAATAAAAGTTGTATGATTAATAATTTATGCAAAGTGAGTAATAAAAGAAATATGGCCCGTCGCCGAACACCCGATGAGGTAGGACCCTCTTGATGATGCCAAAGTCCCTGAGGCAACCGAACATGTCGGTATGGCAATTGAATCAACAAGGTGATCATGCGAACCGATTTATGCCAATTGGGACGACGACGTTGGCTTGCCTAAGTGACCGCATGATGCAGTCGAAGTCGATCACCTACACACATAAAATAGTGGCGGTCCAAAAAGATTAATATAAATATATATAAAATCCTTGCACAATTGCTTTTCACAAAAATAATTTATTTAAAGAGATGTGGCCTGGCGCCGAAGTCACTGTTGATGCAGGGCGTCGGCGTGACGCGGTGAAGGTGTGGCAAAGCCTGAATTCACGGGCTGATCCGAGTTCCGGATTCGGCATTCGTCAAACTGTATACGGAAACTGACCGAACCACCACGCGACCGTCGTTAATGCGGCCACCATTTGACAGACATGTGTACAGATGATGGAACAAACTAGAGTAATAATTCTTCAGAAAAAATAAACCCAAGCAAGAAAAAATTACTAGGATTAATAGCACCTGGTTTATCTGTTGTAGCGACATAAGAAAGATTACTCGCAAAATTGGGACTCCATCCGCACACCCATTGCCTAATGGACGATGAAGCGACGGCATGGCGATGCTGACAAAGGTTGGCTCGCCAAGGCAAAGCCCCCGGTCCAGCTAACATGACGAAGCTGGTCCGCTGGTGATGCCGAAGTCTCCGGAGTAGGATGATGAAGAGATGGCGAAGCCCCCGGTCTAGGCCGAGGTAACGGAGCGGGTCGATAAGGAGGCGTTGCAACTGTCATATCAGCCAAGGTATTGAAGCAGTTCGGCGTGATGGACATCAGCTTGAAGAAGCAACATTGCGTCCATGCCGACGCTGGTCATAACTTGTGACACGGTCAAAGTCTGATTCATGAAGTGATCGAGCAACGATGTCAGCACGCTTGACCCATGCAATCCGTGGGGTGATGGTGTTAGTGATAATTTAATATTCGTGATGCCAAACTATCGTTCGGCTTGCTGAGCTGATGATCCGATAAGGTTGGGCTCGGCTCGATGAAGCGACGATCTGTTTAGCGCAGGTCGGCAGACGTAGAGTAAAGACTGGTTTGACACCGGCATGACGGCGAAGATTACCTCCGAAAATGAGCAAAATTTGTGAGCATGTGTTCGTAAAAAAACACAATACCTTACAAGGAGATCCTTCCAAAAAGTTGTCCAATATCTCATTCATAAAGAAAGATGAACTCGGGTTGGATTCGTATTCGCGCAGAAAATAGATCCGAAAAGTGATGCACTAATTGGAAGGTTCCCGGAGTTTGGACGGTCGGATCGAGTTGAAATTTTGAGAGGTGGTAGATATAGGAATTCCTCAGCCGATCAACGGTTGGATCTTCGAAAGGACGTCCGAGTTAGATGCTGGACACCATTCTCCAAACTCGTCCAGATTCTCGTCCAGATTCGATAGGGCTCCGATATATCGGAGATCAGCGGAGATTGCTTCATCGGAACTCGACGAAATTTTACAATGTTGTGGTAGACTAAATTCCCACAGTTCCACTGAAGGAATCATTAAAGAGATGCTTGAGGAGGTGGTGGTAGAGGATACAAATTCGCTGTTTGGAAAAACAGCACGGTCGCGCGAGAGTAATGTTGACGTTGAACCCCCGAGCTTCATGAATAATTCCTCCATGATCATGATAGTGATCGGAGTTGATGTTGATGAAGGCCCTCGCCCGAACATGACGATTGGAGACAGGGCACAGTCCTTGGTCAAGCCAAGGTGACCAGTCGAGCCGGTGACGAAGACGCCGACGTCACAGTTGATCTGCAGGTGAGCCATTGATCTTTTGCTGATCACATAGTGAAACTCTCAATGAAAACATCATTGTCGGTGTCAAAACCGGCAGATCTCGGGGTAGGGGGTCCCGAGCTGTGGATTCTCGGATCAATGGTAACAGAAATGAAGGGGACGATGTTTTACCCAGGTTCGAGCCCTCTTAATGGAGGTAAAACCCTACGTCTTGCTCTTATTTACATTGATGGAGTATCAAGTACAGAGTTGATCTACCGCGAGATCATATGTTGTGGTCTAAAACCTGAGGATATGATGAATAATTTCATAATGATCTATTGACTAGCCTGACCTCGGGTTATATAATGTACCGGAGGCCTAGGATAACAAGAGTCCTAGTCGAATACGTTGGTGAAGAGGAGTCCTTGTCTTGATCATCAAGTCTTGTGGAATATTTCTTGAATGCAGCATGTGATGCCTGAAGGGGCTCATGAGTAAACTGTCATGGGTCCTCGGCCCGATCCACCTGGTCGGGATACGATATGGTGAGTACCCCCTTATTCAGAACACCGTCACTCGTCTGAAGGATTTTTCGCATTGTGTATATCTGGGCCGACCTAGTTCTTCTCTTGCTCGCTCGCCTGCTCGTTCAGGAGGGTTGGCTATTTATAGTTTGCTCCGGTTTTCTTCTTCTTTTCTTACCTTTTCTTCATTCTGTTTTTTTTCGTTCTTTCTGTTTTATTCATTTTTTCATCAGTGTTTTCATTTCATTTTTCTATTTTTATTGTTGTTTCTTCTTTTTTCTATGATTTCTTTTGTTTTTTGTTTCTTTCTTGATTCTCAATTTTTTTTGTCAAGTTTCTTTGTTTCATTTAGAGTTTTTATTGGTTTTTTCTTTTCTTTCTTTTTTCTTTGTTTACTTTTTTGGTTTCCATGGGTGTGTGTTGCTCTTCTTTCTTTTGGTTCACAATTTTTTTTGCATTTTTGTTGCTTCTTTGTATTCCTTTTTTGGTTTTATTGGTTTTCCTCGTTTTTCTTTGTACATTTTCCTTATGCACAAGGAACATTTGTTACATACATGTATAATCATTTTCAAATACATGATTAATATTTTTGAAATACCTTTTCACTACGCATTGTATGTTTTTTGTGTACACTAGGAACATTATTTATGCACATGTTTAGTATTTTTTTAAACACATGATCAACATTTTTTAAAACATATTTTTTGATATCCAATTTTTCATAAACATTATGAATTTTTTATACACAAGGAACATTTTATATATACATTTCTAACAATTTCCAAATACATGGTTAACATTTTTCTAAACATGTATATTTTTATGCGTACTTTTTTAATAAATATTGTACATTTTTCTATGCATTGGAAACATTTTCCCTGTAAATATTTAATATTTTCCAAATACATGATTAACATATTTCAAAACATATATATTTTGATATTTACTTTTTCAGTACACATTGTGTATATTTTGTATATGTTATTTTTTATGTACATGTTTAACATGTTGTAAATATATGAGTAAAATTTTCGATTTTTTTATTTCACTTATTCATAATCATTATAGGTTTTTTGTATACATCAAGAGCATTTAATATATAGTACATGTTTAAGATTCTTCAAATACATAATAATTTTTTTCAAAACATATATTTATTTATGCCTACTTTTTTCATAAACATTGTACATTTTTTGTATACATCGGGAACATTTTATATGTACACACGTTTAACATTTTCCAAATACATGATTAACAGTTTTTTGCATATATTCTGTTATGATTACTTTTTCCGTAAATATTATACATTTTTATGTGTGAGGAATATTTTATATACACTTTTAGAATTTTGTAAATACATGATTACAAGTTTGGAAAATTTATGTTTTTGATGTGTATGTTTATCCAGACACATTGTACATTTTTTGAATACACCGGAAATAAATTTTTTATACACATTTAACATCTTCTGAATGCATGGCTAACATTTTTGAAAATTTATAGAAAGCAGATTGTCTGGAAGTATTAACAACAAAAGAAAAAGAAAGTCAGAACGAAAAATAAATGTGAAAAGCTGAAGAAAAAAAAAGGAGTGATTTTGAGGCCTGTGGCCTCCCGCGCGATGGGCTAGCCTACTCTGGGGCTCGCTTCTAGCAGGCCAGCCATTTAGGCGCACCAAAACTTAGGTCCATTTCTCTGGTTCTTTTATTCTAAAAAAAAAGAATTGTTTGCTTCTTTTGTGTGCGAGAGCTATATCTTGCTTATAGTGAGACAGAAGAAGCTCCCACCTGAAGCGATCACGGTAATGGGTCGGCCTATTAGTGCACCCTTAAAACAAGAGAAATGGGAAAAAAAAATGAGTGGCTAGGGTTTGAACCGAACTTTCCTGGCAACTGGTACAGCGGGTGGCCATTGCACATCTGTCAGATTCACCGTAAAACAGAAGGTCCGACCTACTTAAGGGGAAAGAGTCATTTTCCTCTGGTTTCCCCCCTTTTTCATTTTCCAATTTCTTTGATTTTCCAACAGTTTCTTTGCTTTTTCTCTCTGTTTTCACTTGTTTTATTATTTTCTTTAAATTTTCATTATCTTTTTTCGGTTTTCTTTGTTTCTTTCTCGGTTTTCACTGCCTTTTTTCATTCCCTTTATTTTGTCTTTTGTTTTATTTGTTTGTTTCTCCTTTTTCATTGGCTCCTTTTTTTCAGCATAGATTCAACATTTCTTTTATACATTAGAAACATTTTTTATATCCATGTTTAACATTTTCTAAATACATGATCAAAGTTTTTCTCAAAACTTGATGCCCACGTTTTTCATACATATTCTGCATTTTTGGTATATATCTAATACTTTCTTAAATATAGGTTTAACATTTTTTCAAATACAAGTTCAACATTTCTGGAATACATGGTCATCATTTTTTCAATATACATTTTAAAGATTTTTACAATGCTTGATTAAGAAATTTCAAATTGAAGATTGATTTCTTTTGGATATATGCTCAACATTTTTGTTTCTACACATTTTGAATATTTTCAAATGCTTGAGTAACATTTCAAATACAAGAATATAAATTTTTGAAATGATCGAGTCACATTTTCAAATACTTGATTATACATGGTAAACATTTTTCAAATGCTTAATTGCCCTTAAATACTTATTCTTCATTTTTATGAATGCTTGTTTATTTTTTCAAATATATGATAAGTAATTCATACACATAAGAAAATCTCTATACACATTTAACGTTTTTCAAATAGTTGGTAAATATTCATTTCTAATGCTGACGCAAATTAGTTTTTGTAAAATATTTATGTAAACTATTTGGAAGTATAAACAAAATTGAAAAAACATAAGAAAAAACAGAAAAATGAGGTAGTGGCCTCAGCCGAGCTGGAACTGGCCCGTAAGCCGGCCCCTCAGGCGAGGCTGGCATCCAACTCGTGTTGAGCAAGGTATAGACACGCCACACAATTGATGGATTGAGACAGCTTTTAGTCCACACTAGTAGACCGTCCGTGCGTTGCTACGGGCTATAATATAGTGCATGTAAATAAATTAAACAAATGACTAAAGTTGTCTTCAAGGTCGAAGCTCATTTCTCCCTTATATATTTGGGCATGTTTGGACATTTCTCCCTTGTATATTTGAGCATGTTTGAACATCAAACGGACGGCTGGTAGGCTCTCCAAAATTCAGCTGTGTGGACAGTCGCTGCAACATAGCTAACCCTTGATTTGTAATCAACCACTCTCTTCCCATAACATCTTTTCTTCCTGTCATTGTAGCCCAATTGTTGAGCTCCCTCCATAGTCACACATTTCCTCACACCGACAACCCGTCAACCACGTTGGGGGACACCCAAAGACAACCGTCCTTATCGTCGCCCTCTCGCTGGGAGGGACAAAGAGCGAGGCATAAACATACACATACGTAAGTTAATTCATCATTTCATTAATTAATTACTTAATATGATGTCTTGTATCCTCTACATGGACAAAAAATACAACAAAAATATTATCTTCATTCTACATAATGAAATTGAAAACTTGTGAACAAAATCACAAATAAGTGTTGAAAAGTAAGAAAACATGAGGATCCTTAAATTGGTGATACGATTTACATGATACTAACTCCTTCCATATACATAGGTCCCCTATCAAAATACTGAGAAAAAAGAGAAGTGATTAATGCCCGTCTCATGGGCCTCGCATACTTGGACAGACGATGTAAATGAAATCCATATATTAGCTAAATTATAAGGTGCTTCCAATCAAAACAAAACATGTATAAGGGAAGGGGCTACTACAACTTGTACAGTCCCGAGCCACCACGCTGCTAACACTCATTGTCCCGTGTATGCAAGTCATCTCTTCCTCTCCCCATCACAAGTGACATGTTCAAACTCCAAAGTCGATGGATTGGATCCTTCAATGTGAAGACACCAAATTTTGAGCTCCAAGGTGCAACCTTGCAGCCTTCATGGCCAGAGAGGCCAGATATAGTGCACTTTTGAGAACGAGAAACATTCACATGATGCAGTATATTGGCCAAGGTAGCATACTATCAAATTTATAGCCGATTATATTTTTATACCTCTCATAACATAGAGATTGACAAGATATGATGATTATCACTTGAGAATATATACCAGCAACAAAAACATCCACAAAATATAAACACATATCACTTTTAAAAAGGTAAATCTTTGAGATACAGCAAAACACTAAAAGCCTAGATGTAAAAAATGACAAAAGGAGAATAGGAATAAATATGAGGATGTGGAGTATTTGAACCCGAGCTCACATGCTCCTTGATGAACAGTAAAATCCAAAAACACAGTAAAAAAATAAAAAAACTAATTTTTTATAAACATTTATGAGAGTTTTTACTTCTTGCAAATGTTTTTGATGACATGACATTCGTGTAGGTCTGGGCAAAAATAAATCAACGCTCCAAAAGATTTGTTCTCGGAAGCATTTTGGAGCATCGATTTTTTTCTTTTTGTCCAGACCTCCACCGATGTTATTTCATCATCAAAATTTGCAGGAAGTTAAAAATTTCATCGATGTTTAAATCCAGAATTTTTTTGAATTCTTTAATTATTATTTTTGGATTTTACTGTTCATCAGGGAGCTTGTGAAATCGGGATCAAAAGAGGACTTTCGTATATATGAGTCGAATTAAATAGAGCTAAGAGCTAATAGCTTATGTACATCTGGAGAAGCCAATATTTTAAGTTTAGTGCAAGGAAGTTTCTGCAGAAAATGAAGTTATTTAGTAAAAATGATATCTTTTTACATCGTGCCGTCCAACCCCCTAACACTCATTATCATGGCTCATCCATATCTTTCGGTTTCAACAGAATAAAGTTACCGCTAATTAGAAGCTCATCATCTTCCCTGAACATGCATTGTAATTTCTAGATTGAAATACCTATGAGTTTTCCATTTCTTATGATAAATGTAAATTCTTAATACTGAATGATAATTTTGTTCATAATTCTGCATTAAGTTTCTAAACCAGAATTTTGCATGCATACACAAAATAGTTATGTAAAATTTTGTTAAGTGACAAAACATGATAAATATGGAAGATGGTAGAAACTGAAGTACATGATTGGAGACAATTCAAGTGTTTATAGCCAACAATTTTGAACATGTACACACACTGCTGAACTGATAGGAAGCAAAACTCACCGGTGGTCTAAGACTTCTAGTCACCAGGCACATCTCCTCTTCGCGTGAACGGCCTTCGGCATCGCCAAATCAATAACCTCCAACTCTGTGGCATCAAGCTCAACCACCTTGCCCATAACCTTCGCATGGTGTGGTACGAGTACGAACCAGTGGCGGAGCCAGAAAATATCTATAAGGGAGGCAAAGTGCTACTAAAACAGGTTCGGGAGGGCCAAAGTGTTGAAAAATAGTTTTTTAGCAGCAAATTAGTACTAATTTTGCCACTGTTCATAGCAAATTACATGCAAGATCATGGTGTTAGGGGGGGCCAGGGCCCCTGCTGGCCCCCCTGTCTCCGCCACTGGGTACGACCTAGTGAGACCAGCTTAGGACTTTGTACAACTAAAATCATTAAGTGGATAGTTGATCAAGCACAAACATAAACATGGAGAGAGAAGAATAAAAATTCTAATATATTCACCTGATTGTACCAATCATCGTCTTGAACATTTGTTTCACCGGGAAGTGGACCCCCAAATCTATTGGCTTGTCTGTCATGAACCCTCGCCACAGATGGATTGCAAGCTATAAATTTAAGTTTTCAGAAAGGAAATGTCATGAGACCATTGCCCATCAGATCTTCATTGCACCATAGTGAACACATGAGAAGCATCAAACTCACAATGGACTTGCGTGGTTGGTCCATGCATCCTTGATGGGCTACTTCTTGGGTCCTCTGATGATAACATTCCCAAACAATTCCTCTGCATCCTCCGGCATGGTTGGCCACATGCCCCTCTCGAGGTCCAGTATTAAGGTTGGCCTTCAGGCTGTGGGTACAAAAATCTATATTAATTGTTAAAAATGCAAAGAAACCATAAATATGATTCATGCATAGACACCTTGGTGGAGAGGACAATCTGACAGAGATGGAAAAGAGGTGTGAAGGAGGGATTCTCCTGGCTGTCATTTTCATCGCCAAGGGTGCTAGTATAGGGAGGATGTGGAGGAGGTACTCGTGCTCACCGCAGGTGACCATCCCCGACCGGCCATGAATCATCTCCTCGCAGTGTGATGGAACTGACCATCCCCAACCGGCCATGAATCGTCCTCGCAGGTGATTGTCCGCGACCAGTCATGGATCATCCTCGTAGTGCGATAGAACTAACCATATACGAATGAATTGAAGTAGCTAGAAAATAAAACTAAAGATATTTTTAAAAGAAATAATAATAAGTAAGAAGAATGGTGTCAAGGGAGGGAGGCTGGATCTAATGTGCAGCGGAGGACTGATCATTATGTATATACTTTGGCTGTGTTAAACACTAGAAATATTTAAATGTTTGACCAATTTTTGTCATGTTAAACAGTACATAAATATGACGTATGAGCATGTGCGGCGAACTGCTCACTATGTATATATTTTGGCTGTTCAGCATTGAGAAGATGACACTGATCCAAAATGATTATATCAATTTAGCATCATTTATTCAGACAATGCGGAAATATTGTGAGTATAGAAATAAGACAAATATGACATATAGAAAACTAAATGACGCCTTAAATTTCATAAAAGTCTGTTGGCCAAGTAATCAACAACGAAATTCTAAAATCAACCAAGAATTCTACCCCGCACTCAAATCTTCAGTTGACCAAATGATATATATCAAGATGAGAATAATGTACCATGATGCAAAAAAAATATGGAACCAATATGCTACAGGAAGTTACTAAAACAACAAAGCAAACATGAATTATATCACCTAGAGTGGTCATCAACAGTGGCAGCAGCTTTTCCTTCAGCGCACTTGGTAATATAGCAGGCAATCTAGACACTCCATGATTAGTTTCCAAATCCATAATTTCAATGAGAGAAAACAAGAATGGAAGCTACAAAATGTATCCATATCTACCTATGGGCAGGCTCACGGGTATTGCAGATTGTGTTAAAAAATTGTACTCTCTTCCTGTATTAATTAGTATGTTACTATAAGCAAAATAGGCAGCGGCAGTGCCTCAATAAGAATAATTATGCCATTCAAAAATAATAAGAAGAATAATTATACAGGACACAATGGCATACATGGCAGCATGAAAATCACGGCTCACAAGATTCAGAGATATACATACCAACAAAAAGACAAAGAAAAGCTGAAGAACCACACTTGCATTAGTGCATGGTCCCGAGCACGACACAGATAGACGAACGCCCTTGAGGTCGGGGCAGAGCGAGAATCCTACCAGGCCAGAGGCGTGCTCCAAATCAGGGACACATGCGTGCATACTGACACCTCCACAAGCTTGTCTGTGCAACCGCAGCTTCATTCGCTCTCGCAACTGCTTGGGTCGACGCAGCTGCGCAGCCGCTGCTCCAGCCCCTCGCCGCTGCTCGGGTTGTTGTGGCCTTTCCTATTTACCTTCGCTCCTCAACTTGTGCACCGCATTTGCCACCTGGTCTGGCCGCCCCCGCCGACCCGGGATCGTTCCAACGCAATATTTCCGTCGGTATTCTCAAAATCTGCAGAAGAGGTTGTGAAACATCATCAGCCATCAGGAGTGTACCCTGCATACAGAAGACCAATCTAATTTGCTTGTAACAAAAAAAATTATGTGTATCTTATATAAGAAGAAAATCTACACAAACAGAACAGGGAAAGAATGGAAGTTTCGTAAGCGAAATTGTATTTGTCCTTATACTGGCAGGAACAAGCAGAACTGTCTCAAACTACGACATGCAGGGTAGCACATCGAAAATAAAGGGACCACAATAAACATAAAAGCATTGAAGACAGAGAAAAATATACCCGCATTCTCCTTTCGAGAGTAAGTCTTACAAAGTAAGATCATCCAACTTCTTCTCAAGTTTATTCTTCGCCTCCCGGAGTGTACCAGCTACATTTGCAGTCTGAAGAAGAAATCATGCATAAGAATACTCCCAATGGACAGCAATAAAACAAAGACGTTACACAAGCTCGGGAATTACGAACAGTAACATTTGCAAAAGAAATCAGAGATAACATTAGATTAGGATGCTTTTCTTTTAGGTGAGATAACATTAGATTAGGATTTTTTTTGTTTTCGGTGTAAGGGGATTAGTGTTAGGACCATCTCTAAATCTAAACAACATTAATCAGAAAAGGTGGTGGGCTCTCCCTCTCAACCTCGGCGACATAGCCATCCTACCTACATTCCTCAGAGTCACCTATCTTCAGCAACAAGGAAACAACATTCAGAAGACCCTAATTTCAAACACTAATCCCCTGCTCGTGCCGCTGCCGGTGAGAGGAAGAACCCGGGCTCCAATTTCTGCAAATTGCGCTTGTTCATTAATTTCAAACGCAATTGATCATGTATTCTGCATAAATGTTGCAAAAAAGTTAACTGAATGTGTTCACCTCCAATGTCAAAGAAGTTAACTGAATGTTCTTGGTCTGGATAAACATGTTCTTCAGTTAACTGAATGTTAATAGAAGTTAACTGAATCTTTGTAAATATTGCAATATGCCATTTAATTTACTGAATTGAGTTGAGTTGAGTTGTCATGCTGAAATGTTGCAATATTGATACAAAAAATTCAGTTAACTTTTTAACAGAAGTTTGGAAAATTTCAAACATTGTTTGCTCCAGATTTTGGATGCTCTTGTTGCATTCAGATTATGATAATGATTAAGGGTTCAACAATCAGATTATCATTATGACCAGAACAGAGGAACAAATATCATGGTTAATGTGTAAAAAAATCAGAAAATGGAGTTACCCACTTGAAGTTATTGTAGTTACTCACTTGAAGTAACCAAAGAATAAAGTGTAAAGAATAAATTTTCAGAATAAGAATAAGAACGGGGGCCTGAGGATGTTCCCATCTGAATTCAATTATCACCAGTACTGTTCATACTGAATTTATATTGTATGTTTATCTACTGTATGTTCACCAATACTGAAAGCATACAAAGTGCAAGGCTAACTGAATCTATACTGTATGTTCACCAATACTGAAAGCATACAAAGTGCAAGTCTAACTGAATTTATATTGTATGTTCACCTGCACCAACGGAAGCAGCATCCAATCCTATGCAATACTCCATTCCTCCTTCAATCGCTGCACAAACCAATCGCTGCACAAAATCAGCTCACCTGCTTGCTTCAACAGACAGACATCACCTGTAAATTCAGAAGACAGACCTGCACCGTGGGCGAGCGGGGAGCAGAAGCAGAAGCGGCAGCGACGGCGACGCCGCCAGTGCAGCGAAGAGTTCAGATCCTCCATCATCAGCCCGCCAACTCAAGGAGCAACACAAGCACGGGGCAGTGGCATGTGTGTGGAGCAAGTCTTCGTCTTCCCCATGCCTTGGTCGTCATTCCCACGCCGCCGCCGCCGGAGCTCGAGGTCTGGAGGAGGTGCTCGAGGACGAGGAGCGGGTCATCGAGCGCCGCCGCTGAAGCCGGCAAGGCACGGGCTTTGCAGAAAAGGGGATCCCTTCCCTCTCGATCTCCTAGTGCGGACGGGGAGAATCGGCGAGACGAGGGGGAGAAGGCAGCCGATGCGTGGCAAGGCGACGGAGCAGGCGGCGAGGCGGCGGAGCAGACAGCACGCGTGATCTGGCGACGGAGCAGGCGCGATGGGCTGTTGGTCGACCACGACAGAGATCGGGAGCCCTCTTTCTCGGCGGAGAGGCGGCGGCTTGGCTTGTAGACAAGCGATGGATCGCCTGAGGCTAGCGAGGAGTCCGAAGGCGAGCGACGAGGGAAGCGAGGCGTGAAGCAGCAGGACGTTGGGCTGGTCGGCGAGCTCGCGGCGGCACAGGAACCCTAGCGCGTGCGAGGGTACCAGAGAGAGGATCCGCTCGCGCGAGGAGAGGGTGGGGAGTGGTTCGTACGTGGGGTGGGGTGGGGGGAGTGGAAAAAAACTGGCGAAAAAAAAACCAGCGAAAAAAAACCGGACAAAAATTGTGGGACGAAAATTGTGGGACGAAAATAAACCCGAAATGCAGCCTACCAATTGAGACATTAGGAGTAGAGATATCATATTTGGCGGTGCACGCGCCTATTAAAGGGCTGTTGAACCATATATTGAGTACTACTCCGCTGTCCAAGAAGAGACTAATATTTTTCAGGAGTCTATGGAAGAAGAAATTGATAGAACTGTGAGCTCATTGGATGAAAAAGATGAGGAGGAGAGCGAAGAACAAAAGGAGGAAGAGCGGATTAGCTACCCGTGCCCACCTTCTAATGAGAGTAACTCTTCAACTCATACATTGTTTAATTTCCCTTCGTACTTACCGGAGGATGATTGCTATGATGATTGTTATGATCCCGTTGATTCTTTTGAAATATCCCTTTTTGATGATGCTTGCTATGCTTGTGGCCAAGATGCCAATATGAATTATGCTTATGGAGATGAACTTGCTATAGTTCCTTATGTTAAACATGAAATTGTTGCTATTGCACCCACACATAATAGTCCTATTATCTTTTTGAATTCTCCAAACTACACTATATCGGAGAAGTTTGCCCTTATTAAGGATTATATTGATGGGTTGCCTTTTACCGTTGCACATGATGATTTTGATGAATATAATATGCATGTGCTTTCTTCTCCTAGTTGCAATTATTATGAGAGAGGAACTATATCTCCATCTCTCTATGTTTCCAATATGATAAAATTGCAAGAAACTATTTATACTATGCATTGGCCTTTACTATGTGTGCATGAATTGTTCTTTTATGACATGCCGATGCATAGGAAGAGATTTAGACTTCGCTGTTGCATGATATATGTTACTTTGTGCTCACTACTAAATTACAAATCATTGTTAATTAAAATTGGCTTTGATATACCTTGGGATCCGGGTGGATTCATTACTTGAGCACTATATGCCTAGCTTAATGGCTTTAAAGAAAGCGCTGCCAGGGAGACAACCCAGAAGTTTTAAAGAGTCATTTATTTCTGTTGTGTGCTTTTATAAAGTTTAGAAATAAAAATAATGTGACAAGGTTTGCCTTTAGGATGTTTACATTTGCTTGATGGTTTGTATGGTGCAGGACAGAAACTTTGCCCGCAGTGCGCGATTTTACATTTTTTACTGGAATGTCAAATGGTTCTGATTCTTTTTTCACTGTCTTCCTATACAAATTTTGTATTTTTCCTAATTTTGGTAGAATTTGTAAAGTATAAGAAGTATGGTGAATGTTCAGATTATTACAGATTGTTCTGTTTTTGACAGATTCTGTTTTTGATGCATAGTTTGCTTGTTTTGATGAAACTATCGATTTTTATCAGTGGATTAAGCCATGGAAAAGTTATACTACAGTAGACAAAATGCAAAAACAAAATATGAATTGGTTTACAACAGTACTTAGAGTAGTGATTTGCTTTATTATACTAACGGATCTTACCGAGTTTTCTGTTGAAGTTTTGTGTGGATGAAGTGTTCGATGATCGAGAAGGTCTCGATGTGAGAAGAAGGAAGAGAGGCAAGAGCTCAAGCTTGGGGATGCCCGAGGCACCCCAAGTAAATATTCAAGGAGACTCAAGCGTCTAAGCTTGGGGATGCCCCGGAAGGCATCCCCTCTTTCTTCAACAAGTATCGGTATGCTTTCGGATTCGTTTCGTTCATACGATATGTGCAACCTTGGAGCGTCTTTTGCATTTATTTTTATTTTTTCTTTTATGCACCATGCTGGTATGAGATAGTCCTTGGTTGATTTATAGAATGCTCTATGCACTTCACTTATATCTTTTGAGTATGGCTTTATAGAATGCTTCATGTGCTTCACTTATAGCATTTGAAGTTTGGATTGCCTGTTTCTCTTTACATAGACAACCACCATTTGTAGAATGCCCTTTTGCTTCACTTATATTTGTTAGAGCGTGGGCATATCTTTTGTAGAAATAATTAAACTCTCTTGCTTCACTTATATCTATTTAGAGAGATGACAGGAACTGGTCATTCACATGGTTAGTCATAAAATCCTACATAAAACTTGTAGATCAGTGAATATGATATGTTTGATTCCTTGCAATAGTTTTGCGATATAAAGATGGTGATATTAGAGTCACACTAGTGGGTAGTTGTGGATTGTAGAAATACTTGTGTTGAGGTTTGTGATTCCCATAGCATGCATGTATGGTGAACCGTTATGTAACGAAGTTGGAGCATGAGGTATTTATTGATTGTCTTCCTTATGAGTGGCGGTCGGGGACGAGCGATGGTCTTTTCCTACCAATCTATCCCCCTAGGAGCATGCGCGTAGTACTTTGTTTCGATGACTAATAGATTTTTGCAATAAGTATGTGATTTCTTTATGACTAATGTTGAGTCCATGGATTATACGCACTCTCACCCTTCCACCATTGCTAGCCTCTCTAGTACCGCGCAACTTTCGCCGGTACCATAAACCCACCATATACCTTCCTCAAAACAACCACCATACCTACCTATCATGGCATTTCCATAGCCATTCCGAGATATATTGCCATGCAACTTTCATCATCATTGTAGGTGTCAAAACCGGCGGATCTCGGGTAGGGGGTCCCGAACTGTGTGTCTAGGCGGATGGTAACAGGAGACAAGGGACACGATGTTTTTACCCAGGTTCGGGCCCTCTTGATGGAGGTAAAACCCTACTCCTGCTTGATTAATATTGATGATATGGGTAGTACAAGAGTAGATCTACCATGAGATCAAGGAGGCTAAACCCTAGAAGCTAGCCTATGGTATGATTGTTGTCCCTACGGACTAAAACCCTCCGGTTTATATAGACATCGGAGAGGGCAAGGGTTACACAGAGTCGGTTACAATGGTAGGAGATCTACATATCCGTATCGCCAAGCTTGCCTTCCACGCTAAGGAAAGTCCCTTCCGGACACGGGACAAAGTCTTCAATCTTGTATCTTCATAGTCTAGGAGTCCGGCCGAAGGTATAGTCCGGCTATCCGGACACCCCCTAATCTAGGACTCCCTCAGTAGCCCCTGAACCAGGCTTCAATGACGACGAGTCTGGCACGCAGATTGTCTTCGGCATTGCAAGGCGGGTTCCTCCTCCAAGTACTTCATAGAAGATTTTGAACACAAAGGTAGTGTCCGTCTCTGCAAAATAAGTTTCCACATATTGCCATAGAGAGAATAATATTTACACAAATCTAATCCGCTGACGTATTCCGTAGCGTGACATCACACCACGGCCAAGTCTTTATTCGAATCGTTTTACTGTCCCACCTCATCGCGTTTAGTGAGGCGGTTTCCTTGGCACGTCTTGTCAAAGCAGAGATCGTCTCCCCTTATTCCGGGATTCTCATCAATACGGGCGTGGGTAACCCAACCGTACCCGTTGGTATGTTTTCTCGATCAAAGGCGAGTCCCAAACGGTCACGGGGAGGGCCCTTGGTATTCAACCTCTTATAAAGAGACCAAGGCCTTACTCCTTTCTTTCAATCTCAAATGAGTTCGCCCTTCGCCTCGAGTTCCAACACCCAAGGCTCCAGATTTCAGGCGCTTCGGACCTTCGACAATGTCCGGTTCCGACCTTCGAGGCCGATGGATGCCCTCCTCCGTCACGGGGGAGGACATGCTGAAGTTGAGAGAGGCCAGGTTCTTGACCGGCGAAATCTGGCATAGGCTGCCTGCTCAAGGGCAGGTCATTCCCACTCCCAAGCCTGGTGAGAGTGTGGTGTTCATGTCTCACTTCCTTCGGGGGCTAGGCTTCCCGACGGATCCCTTCGTGAGGGGGCTCATGTTTTATTATGGGCTGGAATTTCACGACTTAGCTCCGGAGTCCATCCTCCATATTTCCTCATTCATCGTCGTGTGTGAAGCCTTCCTCCGTATTACTCCTCACTTCGGACTATGGCTCAAGACCTTCAAAATAGAGCCGAAGATGATCGAGGGACAGCACACTGAGTGCGGAGGTGCTTTTATAAGCAAGAATGCTGGTGCTCCATGGCCCGAGGGCTCTTTTCAAGAGGAGTCCAGCTTATGGCAACGAGAGTGGTTTTACATCACCGTTCCCAGGGGCACCAAGTGGGTGGCGCCACCTGCCTTTCGCTTGGGTCCCCCACCACAGCTAGTGTCATGGGTCAATAAAGGACTGGACTAGGGGCCATCCAAGGACGTGCCCTTGTTGCAGGGCCGCATTCGAGATCTCTTAGAAAGAGACATTAGCCTAGTCATGGTGACGCAGGTCATGTTGATCCGCCGAGCCTTGCCCGGCAAACGTCGCCCCCTTCGCCTGTGGGAGTTCAATCCGGAGGGACCACAAGCTCTCCAGCACTTCATGGGCGCAACGCCCGTGGAGATGTACAAATTGTTCTTCGGATCACAAGCAATGTGTCCGGACTTGACCGAGGACGCAGGCCTGAGCTGCAATCACCCGGATACTCAAGTAAGTAGCCTTGTGCCCGGACTCGCTATCCATATATTTATCATAAAATTGCCCCTAAAAGATCTGTCCTTTAAACAGGAGTGGATGGCGAAAGCAAAGCTAATCAGGTGTCCGGCCCCCTCCCCGAGACCACGCCGGATCCCGTGCTAGTCAGGATGTTGGAGGTTGTGCCTTCGGAGGAAAGCGAGGGAGGGGACAAGGAAGCTACAGCCTCCTCAAAGAAGATTGTACGGAAGGGAGGAATCGAAAATTCCTCTCCTCAGGGGAAGAAGAGGACCGCCTCTGACGACCCGGAGACCATGGCCTCAAAGCGGGGGACGAAATCTTTGTCAGAGGATCCTGCGCTGGGGGATACTTCGGCCGAATTATGCCCTCAAGGGGATCAGCCCTCCACCGAGCCGTAAGTAGAGATGAGTTTTTATTTTTAAGAAATGAGAGAAATCCTTGCGTTATATCTGAGAAGAGTAATCGAAAATTTACCTTGTAGCTCGGACCTTAGCCCTTCTCAGCAGAGCTCGTCTTCGGGGGATCTTCTTCCGGAGATGATGGAGAGCGGAACGCCTCCCCCTGCCGTACCGCCTTGCGAGGCGGGCGACCCTGAGGTATCGTCGCGGAGGGTTTCTCCGAATCTGGCAGGGCCGGAAGGTAGTCATATGGCCCCCCAAAGCCCTCCGCGTCCGGCCTTCGAAAAGGGCCATCAGACGAGTCCGGCACCGTCTGGTGCGTGGTCGGAGGAGCTGAAGGATCTGCTAGGGAGAGCATCTATCTTAGAGGAGCACTGTGCATTGATGGGTATGATGATTGAGAGGATTTCATCCGCGGAGAGCGGATTGCATGAGGCCGTCAGGAGTTTACTGACAAGTTTTGAGGTACGCGAAATAATGTACCCTTTTTGGATAGTTGCGCATAAATAAGATGCGCCCTGTGTAGATAGTAGCCCCTGAGACTATGTGCGTTGTCAAAAGTGATGGCGCGCAGAGGATCATAATCCCAGGTCTAATATGCCGCCTTCATACGTAGGTGGCGAAGTGTCGGGTGGCCAGCCGGACTGATGAATTTGCCGAGCTAAAGCGGCAACTTGACGTGGCAGATGCCGACATCGCGCTTGTCAACAAGCGGCTTGACGAGGCACAAGGTATGTAATTACTCCAGCGGCACCTGGTAAGAGGAGCTTTATGCCAGTATCTTACAATGTGTGCGCTTGATGCAGATGGTGCTGCTGCCATGGAGAATCTTTGGGCGGAACTTGCCCGAGCCAAGGAGCAAGCCAGGAAAAGTGATGCGGCTGCTGGAAAGGCAATTGAAGAGCTGAAAGCCGAACAAGCTGCTCACTGCCGAAGCAAGAAGGAAATGGCCGAGATGGCTGTGAAGCTGAAGAGCGCTGCTAACTATTGCAAGCTTCTTGAAAAAGAAGATCAGGCGGAACAGACGGACCTGGAGAAGGCCATTGCCGATGCCAAGGATGCTCGCTCTGCGATGAGAACTATGAAGGAGGAGCTGCGTCAGGCCGGAGAGATCGCGGCTGGAAAGCCCTTTATGCCGCGGAGGAAGTTCTGTGATCCTAAACATGCTCCGTTAGACCGGATGTGGAGTACGGCGGACACCTATCTGGATTTGGCAGCGAGTGCCGCAGATGCGGCCGAACACTTCCGAGATCAAGAAAATTGTGAAGTGGAAAAGCTTTTTTGGTCGTAGTTCCACAATCCGGAGCGTCCACTGCCATTAGCCGATCATTTGGCCGAATGGGCCGAGCTAAATAGGTTGTCCGGACGCGCCATGAAGTATGTCATGAGTCATCTGTGGCCAGAGAGGCCAGAGCCGAAAAGTTATTTTAACTTGGTGTAGCAGCTCCTTGGTGCGGCGCCGCATATCAATGCGATGAAGAGGTCAGCGTGCATAGAGGGTGCGCGGATGGCTCTTGCCCGTGTCAAGACATACTGGGAGGAAATGGAGGCCACCGCTGTTGCATCCCCAGACTCGGATGGCAGCCGAGTACCTGCCGAGCACTATTTTCAGGAAGTTCTGCAAGGCGCTCGTTTAATAGAGACGCAGTGCTCGAAGGATACTATATTCGAATAGCATATATTATTGTAAAACAATATTTTGATAAATTGTAGAAGCTTTTTATACTTGTGCCTGCAAGTATTATAATACCTCCTGTGCGGCCGTTTAACATATATGTATATATAATATGAAAGATGGCAGTCGTCGGCTTCAGCCCCCACGCACATAATGCGGGGGTGTTCGCAGAAGGCGCATTCTCACACTTGATCCAACGTCTTGGTCCTACAAAGGAGGTGATAGCGCAGCGAACTAGGCAATCGGACTATGATGCTTTATCACTTTCACTTAGCCATAGGAGTTTGACAGTGAGGCTACTTATATAGCCCCTGGTGGCGCCTGCGCTCGCGCGAACTCGAGGCGCGTATGTGCCTGACCGGGAAGCGGCCCTTCGTTAATGCGGAGGAATCCTAAAGATTCCGGTAAGTCATCGAGTGGTTGACCAGTCTCACGCTATATCATGACAGTCAGTTTTCGGCTTTCTCTACTGAGGTGCTCGCCTGGCCGAATCGGGGCACAATCGCAGTAGTTCTCCTGGTGCCGCCTTAGCCGATAGAGCAGAACGTAAGGTAGCAAAACACAGGAGCCGGGCAAACCCAACATTTGACCAAAGACATGATTCGGAGCTGATGCATATAAGGCCAAACTCGCGACGCCGAACACTCCCTAAGGTATTCGATCTTTATGAGGGCAGGCGGGATAACGCCCTTAGTAATAAGCCCCTAGTGTCTAGGTACACGCAAAACTCTGACGTGGCCACATGCCAAAATGCCAGCCTCCTCCTTGGTTATACCAAGAAACCAGGGGATGTGTATCAACAAGAGGCAGTAAAAAAGGTTTATGCAGGGTCTTAATCTGAAAAGAATCCTTGGAACGGGTCCCTGCTGCACGTCTGCGCCTGTGTCTCCGTTGTGCCGTATCCTGGACGTGTGTAGCACGGTGTTCATCTATAAAAGCGAGGAACTTAGTTGAGGAAAGATCGTGCCGAACATGAGTTATACTAAATAAACAAAGTATAAATCAAAATGGGTAAAATTGAGCTTTATTGTCTCTTGTTTTATATGCGCGGAGCCCCTAGTACAGGGGTATACGGCTATTAATCCTTTATCAATTGTATGTTTATGCCGGACTCGTCTAGCCGTGTCCGTGGTCTTGACGACCTATTTAGGTGCTTTGGCTGGTGAAGCTGCTTTATTGTGGGGTTGTCAAGGCAGCCGCACTGTCTTCCGCGCGGGAGGAACACTCAATGTTTTCCCTTTAATGAGATGATGCCTCGTGGACCGGGCATCTTAAGTGTAAGAGATGCATAATGCGGTATTGCGTTAAAGTGGGCGAAAGCTTCACGTCCCAGCAGTGCTTGATAGCTACTTGACAATGGGGCGATGTGGAAAGTTAGCTGTTCGCGACGGAAGTTATCGGGGGAGCCGAACATAACTTCTAGCCGGAGAGAACCCATGCAACGGGCATCCGGGCCTGGCGTTACCCCTTGAAAGGAGGTTTTGCTATGGCGAGTTTTTGTTGGGTCTATCCCCATGTTGCGGATTGTGTCCTGGTATAATAGGTTTAGACCACTGTCGTCGTCCATCAGGACATTTGTAAAGTGGAGTCCGCCGATTATTGGATCTAATACCAAGGCAGTCCAACCTGCGTTCCGGATACTTCTAGAGTAATCCTGATGGTCGAAGGTGATCGGTTTTAACAACCATTGGCGAGTCTCCTTTGGGATAGGCCATATGGCGCGTATCTCTGTTGGCGCCATTCTGTTCGTCACGTGAAGTAAGTTTACTATTTTGACTTCTTGTGGGAAATCCTTTTGTTTCCTGGTGCTTTGCTTGTGGGGTTCGTCGTCGTCCTCACTTGGTGTGTCGAGCCCCTTGCGTTCGGTGTTGAGTTTGCCGAATTGCTTGAAAACCCAACAATCTCTGTGGGTATGGTTCGGAGGCTTCCAAGGAGTACTGTGTATTTGACATATCTTGTCCAAGATTTTGTTTAAGTTGGATAGCTCGTCCCTGTTATCCTTGAGGGGCGGCTTTCTTTGATTCTGCCGTGAGCTTTTGAATCCGGCGTTGACCGCCGTGCTCTTTGGGATGTTTCCCTTATTCTGGCGATGGTCCTTGCTGCGTCGGGGTTTTCCATTTCCATCCCTAACTTCGGATGTACTTGGGTCGCTGGTGCTACATCTTGCCAACCAGCTGTCCTCTCCTGCGCAAAAGCGGGTCATGAGGCTTGTTAATGCGGCCATTGTTCTTGGCTTTTCTTGGCCGAGGTGTCTGGCGAGCCATTCGTCTCGAACGTTATGCTTAAAAGCTCCTAGGGATTCGGCGTCTGGACAGTCGACTATCCGATTCTTTTTAGTAAGAAATCTGTTCCAGAATTTCTGGGCTGACTCTCTGGACTGTTGAGTTATGTGACTGAGATCGTCTGCATCCGGAGGGCGGACATAGGTCCCTTGAAAATTTGCTCGGAAAGCATCCTCAAGCTCTTCCCAACTTCCAATGGTGTTTTCGGGAAGGCTTTTGAGCCAATGCCGGGCTGGCCCTTTAAGCTTGAGGGGTAAGTATTTTATGGCGTGGAGGTCATCTCCTCTGGCCATGTGTATGTGGAGGATATAATCCTTGATCCAGACCCCAGGGTCTATTGTTCCGTCGTATGCCTCTATGTTTACGGGCTTGAATCCCGCTGGAAATTCATTGTCCAGCACCTCATCGGTGAAACATAGGGGGTGTGCGGCACCCCTGTATTTGGGTGTGCCGTGATGTTCGAATATTTGTTGTGTTGCATTGCTTACTAGAGCTTGCTTTCTTGGCCCGTAGATAGATCTGGCTAGGCCATCTTTTTTATGCGGATCTTTTGGTGGATCGCGTGCCGGCTTGTGTGCGGCACCGCTTGCCGCTCCATGCTGGCCATGCAGTCGTCTATCCGACCGGGTGGCTTTCCTATTTTTTGATTGCGGGGGCTCTAAGGCCTCCTCGTCAAATTCAGGCAGTAGCTTTCGCTTTGGATAGCTTTTTGTGCGGCGATTGCCGCCATATTTGTCTGCGGTGTTGCGTACTTTTCTCCATCTGATTCTGAGTGCATCTTCCGCAGTTTTGAGCTTCTGCTTCTGCTTTTTCAGGCTACGCGCAGTGGCGACGAGCCTTTTGTGGAGGTTCTTCTGCTCCATGAGCCTATCCGGCGTAAGGTCGTCCGGACTATTGTTTTCGCCGGGGACGGGGTGTTCGGTTTGTTTATCCAAGTTGCCCTATTCGGACGGTTGCTCGAAGGCATGTTCGTTGTCCGCCGTCTCGTCCTGCTCTATGGCTGGGTCTGTATGGCTGCTATCTCTGTCGAGGCGGGGCTTGGAGCGGCGCTTATGTCGCCGCTTTGATTGCTTTTCGAGTGAACGATCCCTCGTTGCATCCATGTGTTCCTCGTCGTCGCTTCCTTTGGGTGTGTCCACCATGTATACATCATGAGATGAGGTGGCTGTCCAGTGCCTTATAGGCGTTGGTTCATGTTCATCTCCTACATCGTCGTCCATACCGTCGATGTCTTCGGAGTCGAAGTCGAGCACGTCGTTTAAACTATCGACAGTGTCTACGAAGTGGGTGGTGGGTGGGCATCGAATTTCTTCGTCGTCCACATCCCAATCCTGCCAGTCATAGTCCGGCCAGGACTCTCCTGACAAAGAGAGAGACCTGAGTGAATTCAGAATGTCGCCGAAGGGTGAGTGCTAAAAGATGTCTGCGGCGGTGAACTCCATGATCAGTGCCCAATCGGATTCGATCGGTAGGGGCGCGGAGGGCTCGGAGTCCGGAGAGAAGTCCGGCATCTTGGAGTCACGGGCTTCGCAGAGGACAAGGCTGGTGTTCGGCTTGATCGCCGTAGAGATTGCAGCCCCCGAGGCGGTGTCTAACCACCCATCCTCGATTGGTGTGGTCGGCTCCGAGCCAAGGGTCGGAGCGGACACAGGTGCGGCCTCTAGGGCACTGTTTTGCGGCAGAGCTAGATCATGCCCACCGGGACAGTGCGGCGCGCTCGGCTGCAACTCAGATCCGTCGAAGATCAAGTCTCTGTTGTCGTCCACTGTGTATTTTAAACTTCCAAATCTGACCTGATGGCCAGGGGCATAGCTTTCGATCTGCTCCAGATGGCCAAGCGAATTGGCCCACAGTGCAAAGCCGCCAAATACGAAGATCTATCCAGGAAGAAAAGTCTCACCCTGGATCACATCGTCGTTGATGATCGGAGGAGCCATCGGGCCTAAAAGTGACGACACAGAGGAACTCTCAATGAAAGCACCAATGTCGGTGTCAAAACCGGCGGATCTCGGGTAGGGGGTCCCGAACTGTGCGTCTAGGTGGATGGTAATAGGAGACAAGGGAAATGATGTTTTTACCCAGGTTCGGGCCCTCTCGATGGAGGTAAAACCCTACTCCTGCTTGATTAATATTGATGATATGGGTAGTACAAGAGTAGATCTACCACGAGATCAAGGAGGCTAAACCCTAGAAGCTAGCCTATGGTATGATTGTTGTCCCTACGGACTAAAACCCTCCGGTTTATATAGACACCGGAGAGGGGTAGGGTTACACAGAGTCGGTTACAATGGTAGGAGATCTACATATCCGTATCGCGAAGCTTTCCTTCCACGCCAAGGAAAGTCCCTTCCGCACACGGGACGAAGTCTTTAATCTCGTATCTTCATAGTCCAGGAGTCCGACCGAAGGTATAGTCCGGCTATCCGGACACCCCCTAATCCAGGACTCCCTCAATCATCATATACATGACTTGAGCATTCATTGTCATATTACTTTGCATGATCGTAGGATAGCTAGCATGATGTTTTCATGGCTTGTCCGTTTTTTTGATGTCATTGCTACGTTAGATCATTACACATCCTGGTACACCACCGGAGGCATTCATATAGAGTCATATCTTTGTTCTAGATATCAAGTTGTAATATTGAGTTGTAAGTAAATAAAAGTGTGATGATCATCATTATTAGAACATTGTCCCATGTGAGGTTATCAAAATAAAAGTGGCCAAAGAAGCCCCCCCCAAAAGAGAGAGAGAGGCCAAAGAAGCCTACAAAAAAAGGAAAAAAAAGAAGAAAAAAATGAGAGAAAAAGAGAGAAGGGGCAATGTTACTATCCTTTTACCACACTTGTGCTTCAAAGTAGCACCATGTTCTTCATATAGAGAGTCTCTTGAGTTATCACTTTCATATACTAGTGGGAATTTTCATTATAGAACTTGGCTTGTATATTCCAACGATGGGCTTCCTCAAATGCCCTAGGTCTTCATGAGCAAGCAAGTTGGATGCACACCCACTTAGTTTCAGTTTGAGCTTTCATATACTTATAGCTCTAGTGCATCCGTTGCATGGAAATCCCTACTCACTCACATTGATATCTATTGATGGGTGAGGGAGTCCTGGATTAGGGGGTGTTCGAATAGCCGGACTATACCTTCAGCCGGACTCCTGGACTATGAAGATACAAGATTGAAGACTTCGTCCCGTGTCCGGAAGGGACTTTCCATGGCGTGGAAGGCAAGCTTGGCGATACGGATATGCAGATCTCCTATCATTGTAACCGACTTTGTGTAACCCTAACCCTCTCCGGTGTCTATATAAACCGGAGGGTTTTAGTCCGTAGGACAACATACACATCAACAATCATACCATAGGCTAACTTCTAGGGTTTAGCCTCTTCGATCTCGTGGTAGATCTACTCTTGTACTACCCATATCATCAATATTAATCAAGCAGGACGTAGGGTTTTACCTCCATCGAGAGGGCCCGAACCTGGGTAAAACTTCGTGTCCCTTGCCTCCTGTTACAATCCGGCCTAGACGCACAGTTCGGGACCCCCTACCCGAGATCCGCCAGTTTTGACACCGACATTGGTGCTTTCATTGAGAGTTCCTCTGTGTCGTCGCCGTCAGGCTCGATGGCTCCTACGATCATCAATAACGATGTAGTCCAGGGTGAGACCTTCCTCCCTGGACAGATCTTCATCTTTGGCGGCTTCGCACTGCGGGCCAATTCACTTGGCCGTCTGGAGCAGATCGAAAGCTACGCCCCTGGCCGTCAGGTCAGATTTGGAAGTTTAAACTACACGACTGACATCCGTGGGGACTTGATCTTCGACGGATTCGAGCCACTGCCGAGCGCGCCGCACTGTCCCGACGAGCATGATCTAGCTCTGCCGCCAAACAGTTCCCTGGAGGCCGCACCCGCATCAGCTTCGACCCTTAATTTGGAGCCAACTGCGCCGATCGAGGATGGGCGGTTGGACGCCACCTCAGGGGCTGTGATCCCAACGGCAATTGAGCCGAACACCAGCGACTCTGCGAGACTCGTGACTCCAAGGAGCCGGACTCCTCTCCGGACTCCGAACCCTCCGCGCCCCTGCCGATCGAATCCGATTGGGCGCCGATCATGGAGTTTACTGCCGCGGACATCTTTTAGCACTCGCCTTCCGGCGATATCCTGAAGACACTGAAGTCTCTCTCTTTATCGGGAGAGCCCTGTCCGGACTACGGTCAGCAAGGTTGGGGTACGGACGATGAAGAAATTCAAAGCCCACCCACCACCCACTTTGTAGCCACTGTCGACGACTTAATTGACATGCTCGACTTCGACTCTGAAGACATCGACGGTAAGGATGCCGATGAAGGAGATGATGAAGAACCAGCGCCTACCAGGCCCTGGAAAGCCACCTTGTCATATGGCATATACATGGTGGACACCCCAAAAGAAGGAGATGGCGATGGAACAGCGGAGGACGACCCCTCCAAGAAACAGCCTAAGCGCCGGCGTCAGCGGCGCCGCTCAAAATCCCGCCAAAACAAATACGGTGATTCCAGCACGGGAGATAATAACACTCCGGAGAGTGCCGAAGAAAACCACCTCCAGCAAGATTTAGCACAGGAGGATGGAGAAACCAGCCCTCATGAGAGAGCGGCAGACAGAGAGGTCGAGGACGATAATTATATGCCTCCCTCCGAAGACAAGGCAAGCCTCGACGACGACGAATTCGTCGTGCTAGAGGATCCCGTCGAGCAAGAGTGCTTTCAACGCAGGCTTATGGCCACGGCAAGAAGCCTCAAGAAAAAACAGCAATAGCTTAGAGCTGATCAAGATTTGCTAGTCGACAGATGGACTGAAGTCCTTGCGGCCAAAGAACACAAACTCGAACGCCCCTCCAAGATCTATCCAAAGCTGTGACGCCCGGATAATTAGGCTACAGTAAAACTCTCCTAACGATGCCAAGTCATCTCTGATTACTGTTGCTAAACTTGCGTTAGTTCAAACCAATTGAAAAACCAATTCAAAAAAAATTGTCAAACAAAAACAGTTTTTAAAATGTTAAACTAAAATGTTCGGAGTGTGCAGTTAAATGCCAGGGTAATTATAGTGCAGTAAACACATTTTTAGAAAATGTCTAAATAATTTAAACTGATTTAAAATAGAAAAGAAATAAATAAAAATAAAACAGAAAACTAAAACCTAAAACTAACAGAAAAAAAATTAGAAGAGAAACCCCCCGGGCTTCGGCCCAGCTGACCACAGGCCCCACTGGGCCACCACCATGCCCCGGCCGGCCCCCCCACTCTCTCCTTATCCCCCCACCGGTGAGACCCCGAAACCCTAACCACCCCGTCACCCACTCAACCCCCCACTCGCTCCCAATCCCGATCCAGATCGGATCGGGACCGAACCACCCCGACCCCC
>NC_041392.1:74123387-74130852 GCF_002162155.2 Triticum dicoccoides
CCGCTGGCCGCCGTGGCTCCTCGTCAGGGCCGCGCCCCCTGCTCCCCTCGCCCCACGCCGGCACCGCCGCCCTGCTGCCGCTTGTGCGGTGGCCGCCGGCAACCTCGCCCCGCACTGGGCGGGATGCGCCCCTGCGCCCATCCCTGGCCGGCGACGTGCCCCGCCGTGGCCACCCGTGCCCACGCCCGCGTGCCCCTGGGCATGCACCCGAACGGGGCACACCCGTTGCGCCCGAACCCGAACGCACGCACACCCGAACCGATAGGCCCCCCGGGCCACTGACTAGGGGGCCCCGCCCCAGAACGGTTTTAAGAAAAAAAAGAAAAGGAATTAAAAAAATATATATAAAAGAATATATTAAATAAATAAATAAATAATAACTAAAATAATTAAAATATTAATTAATTAATTAAGTAATTAAGTAATTAATTAAGTAATTAATTAAGTAATTAATCTTGATTAGATTAACCTAATCACTAATTAAGCTAATTAATCTGTTTTAGTTAATCATAGAGAATGACAGGTGGGTCCCCCTGGACCCACATGTCAGGTTGACCAAGTCAACTCTGTTGACTGCTGATGTCAGCATGACATCATGCTGATGTCATTAACCTGTTTTTCGAATTAATTAAATAATTAATTAAATTCCAGAAATTAATAAAATCCTTAGAAAATCATATCTTGTAATCCGTAACTCGGATTAAAATATTTTCAACATGAAAGTTGCTCAGAACGACGGGACGAATCCGGATACGCAGTCTGTTCGTCCGCCGCACACCCCTAACCTATCGAACCCGCAACTTTCTCCATCCGGCTCCTCTGCCCGAAAACACGAAACACCGGGGATATTTTCCCGGATGTTTCCCTCCTTAACCGGCATCACCTCATACCACGTTAGGGCCCGCCGAGCATCGTTACTTGTCTTGTCATGCATCGATATGCATCTGTTTGCATGGTATTCATTATTTCTTCCCCCCCTTTTCTCTCCGGTAGACTACGAGACCGACGCTGCTGCTGCCCAGTTCGACTACGGAGTTGATGACCCCTCTCTCTTGCCAGAGCAACCAGGCAAGCCCCCCCCCTTGATCACCAGATATCGCCTATTCTCCTCTATACTGCTTGCATTAGAGTAGTGTAGCATGTTACTGCTTTCCGTTAATCCTATTCTGATGCATAGCCTGTCGTTGTTGCTACAGTCATTGATACCTTACCCGCAATCCTAGATGCTTAGTATAGTATGCTAGTTTATCATTATTGGCCCTACATTCTTGTCAGTCTGCCTTGCTATACTATTGGGCCGTGATCACTCGGGAGGTGATCACGGGTATATACTATACATACATACATGCTATACAAATGGTGACTAAAGTCGGGTCAGCTCGATGAGTACCCGCAAGTGATTCTGATGAGGGGGCTGAAAGGACAGGTGGCTCCATCCCGGTAGAGGTGGGCCTGGGTTCCCGACGGCCCCCGACTGTTACTTTGTGGCGGAGCGACAGGGCAGGTTGAGACCACCTAGGAGAGAGGTGGGCCTGGCCCTGCTCGGCGTTCGCGGATATTTAACACGCTTAATGAGATCTTGGTATTTGATCTGAGTTGGCTACGAGCCTATACGTACTAACCATCTACGTGGGAGTAGTTATGGGTGTCCCGGCGTCGTGGTATCAGCCGAAGCACTTCAAACGTCAGCGACGGAGCGGCGCGCGCCGGATTGGAACATAAGCCTGCTCTTGTATTAAGGGGGCTAGTTCTGCTTCTGGCCGCCCTCGCAACGTGCAGGTGTGCTATGGGCGATGGGCCCAGACCCCTGTGCGCTTAGGTTTAGACCGGCGGGCTGGCCTCTCTGTTGTGCCTAGGTGGGGCTGCGACGTGTTGATCTTCCGCGGCCGGGCATGACCCAGGAAAGTGTGTCTGGCCAAATGGGATCAAGCGTGTTGGGTAAGTTGGTGCACCCCTGCAGGGAAGTTAATCTATTCGAATAGCCGTGATCTTCGGTAACAGGACGACTTGGAGTTGTACCTTGACCTTATGACAACTAGAACCGGATACTTAATAAAACACACCCTTCCAAGTTCCACAGACAACCCGGCAATCGCTTTTCCACAGGGCGACGAGGGGAGGATTGCCGGGTAGGATTATGCTATGCGATGCTACTGGAGATGCTGCTTGGAGATGCTACTTGGAGATGCTACTTGGAGGACTTCAATCTACTCTCTTCTACATGCTGCGAGACGGAGGCTGCCAGAAGCGTAGTCTTCGATAGGACTAGCTATCCCCCTCTTATTCTGGCATTCTGCAGTTCAGTCCACTGATATGGCCTCCTTACACATATACCCATGCATATGTAGTGTAGTTCCTTGCTTGCGAGTACTTTGGATGAGTACTCACGGTTGCTTTCTCCCCCCTTTTTTTCCCCTTTCCTTTCTTTCTGGTTGTCGGAACCAGATGCTGGATTCCAGGAGCCAGACGCCACCGTCGACGACGACTACTCCACTGGAGATGCCTACTGCGTGCAGGCCACTAACGACAACCAGGAGTAGTTAGGAGGATCCCAGGCAGGAGGCCTGCGCCTCTTTCGATCTGTATCCCAGTTTGTGCTAGCCTTCTTAAGGCAAACTTGTTTAACTTATGTCTGTACTCAGATATTGTTGCTTCCGCTGACTCGTCTATGATCGAGCACTTGTATTCGAGCCCTCGAGGCCCCTGGCTTGTATTATGATGCTTGTATGACTTACTTATGTTTTAGAGTTGTGTTGTGATATCTTCCCGTGAGTCCCTGATCTTGATCGTACACATTTGCGTGCATGATTAGTGTACGATTGAATCGGGGGCGTCACAAGTTGGTATCAGAGCCGACTGCCTGTAGGAATCCCCCTTTCCAACTCCTTGGTCGAAGTTGAGTCTAGTCATTGCAAAACTTTTACTAACTTGGGTGTGTGCCTTACGGGCCCACGTCGCCTTTGGGTGGTAGTAGGATCTTTTATTCCTCGACCTATGCTCTGGGACTCTGACATCTCTTCTATCCGGGTTAAACGATTTTACTAACTCGGACTCTAGGTTCTCGATAATACTTTCTCCCGGAGAGCCCCTTCAGTCCAGATGATTACTTTGTGCATCGAAGGATTCCGAAGATACCTTCCGATATTCTCCCGAGACCTTGTGCCTGTTGCTTTTGCAATTCCCTACCACTGCAATATCCCTAATGATAAATACTTACACCCGTCATTCTTACTTTATACCCAATCGATCTTGTTATTACAAGATACCTCGAAATTCTCTCTAATGTTCCGACAATACTTTGTGCCTACTGCCTTGCAGTTCCTTGCCACTTGAATACCCCTAAGAATAATTTCTCGCACTTTCCGAGTATCCGCTCATCCCCAGTTGTTTAGATGTTTCACAAAAGTCTTTGAAATACTATTCAATCCTCCGAAAATCCTTAGCAGCTTTATTGCTCTGCAAATACTTGTCTACTTGCATTATGGATGCTTCCCATATATCTAGCAATATTCACTAGTATCTTTTGACACCGTCATTTTGATCCTATTGATTCAACATGTGTGCGAATGCACACAATCATCTATCAACCCTTCTAAATTATCTTTCTGGCTCACACATCATTTTTGAACATGAGCTGGTTCTTGACCAAACTATTGGACGTCAATTGTGACTCTGGTCTATCCAACTTATCCATCCTTGATCAGAGCGACAACTTCTGATCCTTTGTTTTGGAAATCGTAATTCCTTTGTTATCTAAGCATCGAATTGTTCAGATGTTCTATAATATGATGCCCGTGCATTCTTTTCCTCTGGTTGAGTATCGATACTCACATCAGATCTTTTATGGACCGCTATATCCTTGGTTGGATTATTATACGACAGTGTCCTTCATATTGAATAACCTTCGGAGCCTTTACATGGGTATATAATGCCTTTGGTAAATTGTATCACCTGCTTTTGAAAAATGCTCTACTTTCGAGCTTGTATTATTTACTCCGAAGTTTGTGGTATATGTTTCTAAGAAGCCCCATTGGGTTGAACCTATACCTTCCTTAAAAACCGTATGAACCGGAAGGTTTTGACAAGTCAACCCTTCTAGTGTTTAGCAGATAATTTTCTATCATACAACTTCTTTGAGAACGAGAAGTGAATGGAAGGTTATGCATTATGGAAGTGGGAGTCGACCTTGAACTTTGTGTTCATGCCCATGGATACGATGTAGATCTTATCATTAAAGCTTCTCTTAAATTAATAATTCCCTTGGTATAAGTACATCTTATATCTGGGATCTGGCCTTTTGCAATCGTGGTTCCGACCATGATCTCCTTTAAATACCATTTCTCGTACAAGTTTAAGCACTTGTCTTCTACAGAGTAATACCCCAGTCTAACCTCTACTTTGATTTGTCGTCGAGTATTACCCCTTGGTATCTCAAGAATATCATGGGGCTGCATAACTTATTATGGGTTCTTCATCAACTATTATTTCTCACAGATTCCAATTTTCTCGGGTTCTGGGTTGTCGTCAATCGAGAACAACGATTCCACATTTTGGTTCGATAACCCTAAGTAATTTTCGTTGCTTATGATTTTATTAATCCTTTAAGTCTTTCCTAGCCTGATCGGCTAAATTTTAAACCGTACTACCTGGTCCTCCTTTTCGGAGCACAATTTTCGATGATGAGCTAAACTTACGTCGATCTTCCTCGTCATATCAGTTCGCCTTGAACAACAAGCTTGTTTTCAGGTTTGTGTCCTACCCATGGTTCCAATAACCTTCCGCTTCATTATTCCTTTGACTTGATGTCGTCACTGATTGATTACATCTTCATGAAATCTCTCGACAAATGTGTCGTGATTATCATCAACCTTATGAGCTCTTCCAGGATATCAATTGAGTTCATGATGAGAAATACCATCCTTGCCCCTGATGATTTGTGTTACCTTTGACCACTTATTTGCCTTCCGTTCAACACAAAATTGTTCGTGTTTTGAGTTATACCTTGAGATCCCTACTATCCAGCATTTGTTCTTCCTTACCTTGGAGTATTACCATCTTTTAATATCAAGGATGTGGTGAGGATTTCTCCACCTCTTAAGAAATTCTTGGTATAGTGATACTTCTCACCATCACCATTCTTTCTTGGTCCTCGGTTGATTCCAACCGGGGTACCAACAAGTGAACTATGCTATTTGGATTCTGTACTTCTAGCAACCCTATTGCTTTGAAGTTAATGGTCGGCTATTCATTCTTAGTCTATTGATTATTGAATCACCATTCCGACATTGGTCGTGCAACCCAACCCGTATTTCGGGTGCACCGTTCAACCAATGTTTAATTATGTATGTTTTCCTCGAGCATATCCCATTATATTGTTTAATCTGACAGATGTTATCCCCTTATCCACATAATTGTGGAGATCCATCTTTTGGATACCTCGTTGAATTATCGCTGAGTCCATCAGCCACCTCATCATCCTCTCCTTGGGTTAATGATGAACTCTTGTTAACGGAAATCACTTCTTAGTTCATTTCCCGAGAATCTTACAGTGTCATCCCGTCAATTTGTGTTGCACCTTTCTTCTCAAGCATCCTGAGCCTGAGGTATCCTGACACCCCTCATATCTGAATCTCCATCAGATATGATGGTTGGAACATATTTTCAAGAGTTATAACATTGGTCCTTTGATGACCCGGTAACATGATGTCATGCCTAGCACCCCCCCTGGGTGGAGGACCTATTATTGTAGTATCCTTTTTAGCAAGTTTAGCCATTCTTCCCTGAGGAAATTGTAAGACTTATCCTACAAGTTGTTCCTAATGGATCCTTCCTATATCCAAAGTCTGACCTTTTGCTTGAAGACCATGTCAATGCTATCTCGAAGCATGTCTATGGTACTCCAATTTTCAACAAGAACATTTGAAGCCCAATGTTAAATGTTTCCTGCTCAATTATCCAAACACCGCTGTATGGGTAATATCATGAAATTTCTCTCCCCTACCTAAGGAGTTTTCTACATAATATCCTGTCATGGATATCATGCTCTGCTTGTCCTTGGGAAGGATATACCCCTGATATACGTGTTTAAGCACATTTTCCTTCCCGTTGTTTTGTTCAAACTTACTTCTAAACTACTTAACCGAGCAGTGGTAATCCCCTGCTTAGGTAAACACCTCGGTGTACCTTCCTGTCTGGTGTAACCCTGTTTCTACTGTTGATGACTTTCGGTAACCGCCGATGGACGAGAACTTTGCCTATTGGTCCGCCTCGTTCTACGAGCAGGAAAATGGTTCTCTTCGTCCCTCGCCCTTGGTACCAACATTGTTGACAACAAAACCGACAGGCTATCCTCTGACATACCTTGTTATCTTGACCGTGCAAATATTAGCGCCTTCCTGCTTTTAACCCACATGGTGGGCCCATAACCCACAGTTCCACAGGATCGAAACCTGACTCTCCTGTACACCCTGTTGTCAGAGTTATTCCTCGTGCTTGACTTTGTATGTAATTCACGGGCCACTTGCCTGTTGATCTATTCTGGTATCGGACACAATACTTATTCCCGTTGCTCTGAACCCCTTTTGCACTCTGCTTCAGGCAATGAATGATTGCCTATCCGCTTGAAACTTCTTATTACACCGTCTTACTTTGCTCTCGATGTGTGTCATTTGTTCAACTCGAGAGATACTCATATGTTCGTTCTTGGGATACCCCCAGATGAATTTCCCTTATAACATCCTGTCATTGTAGAGCTGCCCCGTACCTATTCGTAAGTACGATGGAGTTCCCCGAAGAAAGGACGACAACTTCATCATGATGCTTTGGAATAAAGAATTGAAGACATCAACGAAAGGGATTAACTTCTTCGAGAAGATCCATTAGAATAACCAGAACTTCCCCCCTTACTCCCCTCTTAAATCTCGGGACGAGATTTCTTGTAGTGGAGGAGAATTGTGACGCCCGGATAATTAGGCTACAGTAAAACTCTCCTAATGATGCCAAGTCATCTCTGATTACTGTTGCTAAACTTGCATTAGTTCAAACCAATTGAAAAACCAATTCAAAAAAAATTGTCAAACAAAAACAGTTTTTAAAATGTTAAACTAAAATGTTCGGAGTGTGCAGTTAAATGCCAGGGTAATTATAGTGCAGTAAACACATTTTTAGAAAATGTCTAAATAATTTAAACTGATTTAAAACAGAAAAGAAATAAATAAAAATAAAACAGAAAACTAAAACCTAAAACTAACAGAAAAAAATAGAAGAGAAACCCCCCTGGGCTTCGGCCCAGCTGACCACAGGCCCCACTGGGCAACCACCATGCCCCCCCCCACTCTCTCCTTATCCCCCCACCGGTGAGACCCCGAAACCCTAACCACCCCGTCACCCACTCAACCCCCCACTCGCTCCCCATCCCGATCCAGATCGGATCGGGACCGAACCACCCCGACCCCCTGCCATCGCC
>NC_041392.1:74131181-74132707 GCF_002162155.2 Triticum dicoccoides
GTCCGAAGGCCTCCCGTCGCCGGAGCCACCACATCGGCCCGCCTTCCGTCTCCCCCCCCCAGCGGCGCCCCAAGCCCTAACGTCGCGCCGTCGCTGCTCGCCGTCGTCTCCGTCCTCCTCGACTCCTCGCCGGACCTCGCATCCCCGTCTCTCCCTCGTCTGCATCGGGTGGCAGCCGCTCCCCGACCCCGCCGACGCAGATGCCGCGCGCCACCCCGTTGCTCCTCGTCGGCGCCACGAAGCCCGCTGCCGTCGCCGGATCGACCTCGCCGTGGCCTCCTCGACCTCCTCTTCAAGCACCGCTGCCCGGACCCTACACCCCGCCGTGATCCGCCGCCTTTTCCCTCCTCTCCCCGCGTCGGCCGCGCACTCGCCGTTCCCTGCCTCTGCCTGCGCCCGGGGCACGCCCACCCGCTTGCCTCATGCGCGCTCGCCGCGCTGGGGCCTCGCCCCACGCGCGCGCGTGGCCGCTGGCCGCCGTGGCTCCCCGTCAGGGCCGCGCCCCCTGCTCCCCTCGCCCCACGCCGTCACCGCCGCCCTGCTGCCGCTTGTGCGGTGGCCGCCGGCAACCTCGCCCCGCACTGGGCGGGATGCGCCCCTGCGCCCATCCCTGGCCGGCGACGTGCCCCGCCATGGCCACCCGTGCCCACTCCCGCGTGCCCCTGGGCGTGCACCCGAACGGGGCACACCCGTTGCGCCCGAACCCGAACCACGCACACCCGAACCGATAGGCCCCCCGGGCCACTGACTAGGGGGCCCCGCCCAGAACGGTTTTAAGAAAAAAAAAGAAGAAAGAAAAGAAAAGGAATTAAAAATATATATATATATATATATAAAAGAATATATTAAATAAATAAATAAATAATAACTAAAATAATTAAATTATCAATTAATTAATTAAGTAATTAATCTTGATTAGATTAACCTAATCACTAATTAAGCTAATTAATCTGTTTTAGTTAATCATAGAGAATGATAGGTGGGTCCCCCTGGACCCACATGTCAGGTTGACCAAGTCAACTCTGTTGACTGCTGATGTCAGCATGACATCATGCTGATGTCATTAACCTGTTTTTCGAATTAATTAAATAATTAATTAAATTCCAGAAATTAATAAAATCCTTAGAAAATCATATCTTTTAATCCGTAACTCGGATTAAAATATTTTCAACATGAAAGTTGCTCAGAATGACGGGACGAATCCGGATACGCAGTCCGTTCGTCCGCCGCACACCCCTAACCTATCGAACCCGCAACTTTCCCCATCTGGCTCCTTTGCCCGAAAACACGAAACACCGGGGATATTTTCCCGGATGTTTCCCCCCTTAACCGGCATCACCTCATACCACGTTAGGGCCCGCCTAGCATCGTTACTTGTCTTGTCATGCATCGATATGCATATGTTTACATGGTATTCATTGTTTCTTCCCCCCCTTTTCTCTCCGGTAGACTACGAGACCGACGCTGCTGCTGCCCAGTTCGACTACGGAGTTGATGACCCCTCTCTCTTGCCAGAGCAACCAGGC
>NC_041392.1:74133138-74192636 GCF_002162155.2 Triticum dicoccoides
ATATCGCCTATTCTCCTCTATACTGCTTGCATTAGAGTAGTGTAGCATGTTACTGCTTTTCGTTAATCCTATTCTGATGCATAGCCTGTCGTTGTTGCTACAGTCATTGATACCTTACCCGCAATCCTAGATGCTTAGTATAGTATGCTAGTTTATCATTATTGGCCCTACATTCTTGTCAGTCTGCCTTGCTATACTATTGGGCCGTGATCACTCGGGAGGTGATCACGGGTATATACTATACATACATACATGCTATACAGATGGTGACTAAAGTCGGGTCAGCTCGATGAGTACCCGCAAGTGATTCTGATGAGGGGGCTGAAAGGACAGGTGGCTCCATCCCGGTAGAGGTGGGCCTGGGTTCCCGACGGCCCCCGACTGTTACTTTGTGGCGGAGCGACAGGGCAGGTTGAGACCACCTAGGAGAGAGGTGGGCCTGGCCCTCCTCGGCGTTCGCGGATATTTAACACGCTTAACGAGATCTTGGTATTTGATCTGAGTTGGCTGCGAGCCTATACGCACTAACCATCTACTTGGGAGTAGTTATGGGTATCCCGGCGTCGTGGTATCAGCCGAAGCACTTCAGACGTCAGCGACAGAGCGGCGCGCGCCGGATTGGAACGTAAGCCTGCTCTTGTATTAAGGGGGCTAGTTCTGCTTCCGGCCGCCCTCGCAACGTGCAGGTGTGCTATGGGCGATGGGCCCAGACCCCTGTGCGCTTAGGTTTAGACCGGCGGGCTGGCCTCTCTGTTGTGCCTAGGTGGGGCTGCGACGTGTTGATCTTCCGCGATCGGGCATGACCCAGGAAAGTGTGTCTGGCCAAATGGGATCAAGCGTGTTGGGTAAGTTGGTGCACCCCTGCAGGGAAGTTAATCTATTCGAATAGCCGTGATCTTCGGTAACAGGACGACTTGGAGTTGTACCTTGACCTTATGACAACTAGAACCGGATACTTAATAAAACACACCCTTCCAAGTTCCACAGACAACCCGGTGATCGCTTTTCCACAGGGCGACGAGGGGAGGATTGCCGGGTAGGATTATGCTATGCGATGCTACTGGAGATGCTGCTTGGAGATGCTACTTGGAGATGCTACTTGGAGGACTTCAATCTACTCTCTTCTACATGCTGCGAGACGGAGGCTGCCAGAAGCGTAGTCTTTGATAGGACTAGCTATCCCCCTCTTGTTCTGGCATTCTGCAGTTCAGTCCACCGATATGGCCTCCTTACACATATACCCATGCATATGTAGTGTAGTTCCTTGCTTGCGAGTACTTTGGATGAGTACTCACGGTTGCTTTCTCCCCCCTTTTTCCCCCTTTCCTTTCTTTCTGGTTGTCGCAACCAGATGCTGGAGTCCAGGAGCCAGACGCCACCGTCGACGACGACTACTCCACTGGAGATGCCTACTGCGTGCAGGCCGCTGACGACGACCAGGAGTAGTTAGGAGGATCCCAGACAGGAGGCCTGCGCCTCTTTCGATCTGTATCCCAGTTTGTGCTAGCCTTCTTAAGGCAAACTTGTTTAACTTATGTCTGTACTCAGATATTGTTGCTTCCGCTGACTCGTCTATGATCGAGCACTTGTATTCGATCCCTCGAGGCCCCTGGCTTGTATTATGATGCTTGTATGACTTACTTATGTTTTATAGTTGTGTTGTGATATCTTCCCGTGAGTTCCTGATCTTAAACGTACACATTTGCGTGCATGATTAGTGTACGATTGAATCGGGGGCGTCACAAAAGCGCAGGTTTCTACCCCGATTAGAGGAGGAAGCACTTGATGCGGCCGACCGGCCACCTCGTGGCCGTGACAGAGAGGCCTCTCGGCCCTCCACTCAAGCCGCACCCCGTACCAAGGCACGGGAATATGCGCCGGACTTACAAGATATGTTGGAGGACAAGGCAAGGCAAACAAGATCGATCTACGGATCGCGGGGGTGCCCCACGGCTCGAGACGGTAACCGTCATGCCGGCCACAAATTCGGCAGGGCCGAACACAGTAGACAAAGCTCATTGGAGCTACGTCATGATATAGCCCAGTACAGAGGCGCCGCACACCTACTATGCTTCACAGATGAAATAATGGATCATCAAATCCCCGAGGCGGTGTCAAACCCGTAAACATCGAATCATATGATGGCACAACAGATCCTGCGGTATGGATCGAGGATTATCTCCTTCATATCCACATGGCCCGCGGCGATGATTTCCACGCCATCAAATACCTCCCACTCAAGCTTAAAGGACCAGCTCGGCATTGGCTTAACAGCTTGCCAACAGGATCAATCAGTTGTTGGGAGGACCTGGAAGCCACATTCCTCGACAATTTCCAAGGCACTTATGTGCGACCCCCAGACGCCGATGACCTAAGTCACGTAATTCAGCAGCCAGAGGAATCGGCCAGGCAATTCTAGACACGGTTCCTAACAAAGAAAAATCAAATAGTTGACTGTCCGGACGCTGAGGCCCTAGCAGCCTTCAAGCACAATATCCGTGATGAGTGGCTGGCCCGGCACCTTGGACAAGAAAAGCCGAAATCTATGGCAGCACTCACGACACTCATGACCCACTTTTGCGCGGGAGACGACATCTGGCTTGCTCGTAGCAACAATATGACCAAGAACCCTGGTAATTCGGACACCAGGGACAGTAGTGGCAGGTTGCGTCGCAACAAGCAGAAGCGCCGCATTAACGGCGACAATACTGAGGATATGGCAGTTAATGCCGGATTCAGAGGCTCTAAATCCGGTCAACGGAAAAAGCCATCCAAAAGGAATCCTAGGGGCCTGTCCGGTTTGGACCGAATACTCGACCGCTTGTGCCAGATACATGGCACCCCCGAAAAGCCGGCCAATCACACCAACAGGGATTGTTGGGTGTTCAAGCAGGCAGGCAAGTTAAACACCGAAAATGAAGACAAGGGGCTGCATAGCAATTACGACGAGGAGCCCCGGCCGCCGAACAACAGTGAACAGAAGGGTTTTCCCCCACAAGTGCGGACGGTGAACATGATATACGCAACCCACGTCCCCAAAATGGAGCGGAAGCGCGCGTTAAGGGACGTATACGCGGTAGAGCCAGTCGCCGCAAAGTTCAACCCATGGTCCTCCTGCCCGATCACCTTTGATCGAAGGGACCATCCCACTAGCATCCGTCATGGCGGATTCGCCGCATTGGTTCTAGACCCAATTATTGACGGATTTCATCTCACTAGAGTCCTTATGGACGGCGGCAGCAGCCTGAACCTGCTTTACCAGGATACAGTGCAGAAAATGGGCATAGATCCCTCGAGGATTAAGCCCGCCAAAACGACCTTTAAAGGCGTAATACCAGGTGTAGAGGCCAACTGTACAGGCTCAGTCACACTTGAAGTGGTCTTCGGATCTCCGGATAATTTCCGAAGCGAGGAGTTAATCTTCGACATAGTCCCGTTCCGCAGTGGCTATCACGCACTACTCGGGTGAACCGCATTCGCCAAGTTCAATGCGGTACCGCACTACACTACACATACCTTAAGCTCAAGATGCCAGGCCCTCGAGGAGTAATTACGGTCAATGGAAACACCGAACGCTCCCTCCGAACGGAGGAGCACACGGCGGCCCTTGCAGCGGAAGTACAAAGTAGCCTCACCAGGCAGTTCTCCAGTCCGGCGACTAAACGACCGGACACCGTCAAGCGCGCCCGGAGTAACCTACAACAAGACCGCCTAGCATGATCCGAGCAGGCGTAGCAATGCGGCCCCAACCCCAACCCTCACAAAAAGGCGACGCCAGTACTTCGCGTACATAACTACGCTCTAGAGATACCATGAGTATAGGGGGAGGGGCACCATCACGGCACGCCCGAAACACGGCTTAAACCATACCAGGGGCTGCCTTTTTTAATTTTCTCTTACTTTCAGGACTCCATCCTTCGGAAGGCCTGTTCGGCAGTTCAATTGCCGCACAAATGATGCAAGAACCAGGGAAGCAGACAAGCCACGCCGCATTACGGAACTCCCAGGTGGTCTCTATCACGAGCAGTATACCTGTTCCACATACTATTCCGCAGCTTGCCCCTGGAACGGACATGTTAACTAGTCCAACCTTTCACTTATCGTATTATTTTTATCGTTCTGCTTTGATCGCAGCCCTTTTTAATAAATAATGCATAGCTTTCGTCTATTTTTGCATTACCCTTTTTCTTTATATATGTTCCTTAACGACATGTTGCACCCGTACACGTTGGTACGGCCAAAATATGCCAGGGGCTTTAGTACCCCTCAATATGGTGTGAGAAGTCCGAACACTTTAACAAGTGCGGCACCCCGAACTTATAGCATTATATGCATCGGCTCCGAATCATGTCTTGGGTCAATAGTTGGGTTTGCCCGGCTCCTATGTTTTGGTGCCTTACGTTCCGCTATATCGGCTAAGGTAGCACCAGGAGAACCACTGCGATTGTGCCCCAGTTGAGCTGGGTCGAGCACCTCAGTGGAGAAAGCTAAAACTGACTGTCATGATGAAGCGAGAGCTGGTCGCTGTTCAAGAGGTTTTTCGAGTCCCTAAAGACTTATGCCTCTTAGGGCGAGGAGACGGCTCTGTCCGGCCAAGGCGTGGATAGCACCCTGAACTCGGTCTTCCGAATACTAGGGGCTTCGCAGAAATTTAAAATTATAGAATTCTATGGTTAAGTGAGACTGTTCACGCATTATAGTCTGATTGCCTTGTTCGTTGGGTTGAGCGCCTCCCTCGAAGGACCCAAACATGGGAAAAAGAGCACTCAGGTTTATCCCCGAACACCCTAGCACTAGCGGCACGGGGGCAGAAACCGATGACTCACCATCTCTCAGAATTGATAAACAACCGCACAGAAGGTAATATTTTAAATTCCAACAGCATTGCTTAGCGCATATGAACAAGTTTTCAGCGCACAGGACAAAACGAGCAAGTTTCACTAAAAAATTACATCCCTAGAACATTCATCCGCCACAAGGCAGGCACCCTTCAGAACATCCTTATAGTAATTCTCGGGCTTGCGATGCTCTTTCCCCGGTGGTGGCCCGTCCTTCACAAGCTTCTCAGCATCCAGCTTGCCCCAGTGCACCTTAGCACGGGCAAGGGCCCTACGGGCACCTTCAATGCAGACGGAGCGCTTGATGACTTCGAGCCTTGGACAGGCCTCCACCAGCCGCCGCACCAGCCCGAAATAGCTCCCAGGCAGAGCCCCTCCAGGCCACAGCCGAACAATGAGGCCCTTCATGGCCTGTTCGGCCGCCTTGTGGAGCTCGACCAGTTGCTTCAGCTGGTCGCTCAGGGGCACGGGGTGTCCGGCCTCAGCATACTGAGACCAGAACACCTTCTCTGTCGAGCTGCCCTCTTCGGCTCAATAAAATACGGTGGCATCAGGCACACTCCGGGGAAGATCTGCGAACGCTCCTGGAGAGCTCCGGATTTGGGTAAGTAACAAGTAACTCACGTTTATGTGTTTGCTTTGCATAAAGAATGCCTTACCCGCCGCTATCTTCTTCACCTCATCCAACTCCTGGAGGGTCTTCTGGGATTCGGCCTTGGCAGACTTGACATTTTCAATAGCCACCGCGAGCTCGGACGCTCGCGTTTTTGAGTCAAGCTCCAAACTCTCATGTTTTTCCATGAGAGCCTGGAGCTCTTACCGTACCTTGCCAACCTCGGCCTCATACTTCTCCCGCTCGGTGCGCTCCGAGGCCACCCTCTTCTCGGCCACGACCAGCGCTTGCTTAAGGGTCGCCACCTCAGACGTGGCCCCTACAATAGCCACGATAATCCTGTCATTCTTTGCAATTGCACCTTTTTATGTATATTTAAAAACAAGGTATTTCTTACCTTCATTGTCCTCGAGCTGCTTCTTGGCACGCCTGAGCTCTTGCTCGGACCGCTCGAGGTTCTGCTTTAGCATGTCCACTTCCGCAGTCAGTGCGGCGGACACAAGCAGGGAAGCCTGCATACGCATATTAACTCATTTTTGTTAGACTCCTGCGAATTTTATTTCATCCTCTATTCGGCTTTTCTTCCCAAACGCCAAACAGAGCATCGGGGGCTACTGTCTATGCGGTAATATTATTTACACATTCTTTACTTACCTCAAAGCCTGTTAAAAGGCTAGTACAAGCTTCAGTCAGTCTGCTCTTGGCGGACTGAACCTTCTAGACCACCGCACTCATAATAGTGCGGTGCTCCTCGTCGATGGAGGCGCCTTGGAGCGCCTCCAACATATTGTCCGACGCCTCCGGTTCGACGGGGGCCACCGGCACGGCGGACTTGCTCCTCTTGGAAGGAGGTCCCCCGCCGGACTCTGGAACCTTTGAAGGTTCCGAAGCGGTGTCCGGCCTAGAGCCGGAGTTGGAGCCCTGGGGGGTTTCATCCCCTTTACTCCTGGAGTCCGGGAGGTCGCCTTGCGGTGCCTCCAGGACCACCTCCTCCCGGCTTGGAACCTGTTGGGACAACACTTCGGTGTCGTCCGTAGGGCGGGGGAGGAAGCCGTCGGAAGCGAGTTCACGTCCGACGAGTCCAGTGAGCCGCTCGATGACGCGTCGAGCCGGTCTTTGGGTGGGCTGCATAAACATATTCGACGTAAGGGAAAGTTGTGCAATAAACGAATACTATGAATTACTCTGGTATCCGGATAGTTACGATTTTGCCAGGGGCTTGGCCCTGGGCTGCCACTCCTCTCCGCCGTCGTCGGCGTCAGAGGAGTAGTCCGAAGGAAGGGTTTTCCCCTTCTTGGACCCTCCGGCCTCCCTAGAGAGGGCGGCCTTCCTTTTCTTCTCTCCTCCCGCTGGGGGGGGGAGAGGTCTCTTCTTCTTCCTCCTCGTCTTCACGGGAGGAATGCGCCTCGGAACCGTCGGATGATGGATCCGACACCTCCTGGCGCCGGGCACTCTTTCGAGTCCCCGTGGCCTTTTTCGTGGCCTTCTTCTCCGGCACCACATAGGATGCCGGAACCAGCAGCTTCGCCAAGCGAGCGTCCGCTGGGCCTTCGGGCATAGGAGCTGGACAGTTGATCTGTCCGGATGTCACCTGACAATCCTGTCAAAGGTAAAGGAGCTTAGATCCCGCATGGAGTCAAACTATGAAAAACTGATACTCTGTAAAAGGAAAAAACAGCTTACCGCGAGAGCGTGACGCTGCGCACTGAATCCGCGATCCTCGGTAGCGGATGCGGGAGCCTCGACGCCCTTGAAAAGCACCTTCCAGGCATCTTCGTACGTCGTGTCGAAGAGCCTGCTCAGAGTTTGGTGCCGCGCCGGGTCAAACTCCCACAGGTTGAAAGCCCGTTGTTGACACGGGAGGATCAGGCGGATGAGCATAACCTGGACTACGTTGACAAGTTTGAGCTTCTTGTCCACCAGGGTTTGGATGCATGTTTGGAGTCCGGTCAGCTCTCCTTTCTTACCCCACGACATGCACATCTCCTTCTAGGAGGTGAGCCGCGTAGGGGGTCCGGATCGAAACTCAGGGGGTGTGACCCATTCGGCGTCGTGCGGCTCGGTGATGTAAAACCACCCGGATTGCCACCCCTTCAGGGTCTCCACAAAGGAGCCCTCGAGCCATAGGACGTTGGCCATCTTGCCCACCATGGCGCCTCCGCACTCCGCCTGGTTGCCGCGCACCACCTTCGGCTTGATGTTCAAAGTCTTGAGCCATAGGCCGAAATGGGGGCGGATGCGGAGGAAAGCCTCGCACACGACGATAAACGTCGAGATGTTGAGGACAAAGTTCGGGGCCAGATCATGGAAATCCAGGCCGTAGTAGAACATGAGCCCCCGGACAAATGGGTGGAGAGGGAAGCCCAGTCCGCAGAGGAAATGGGGGAGGAACACCACCCTCTCATGGGGCCTAGGGGTGGGGATGAGCTGCCCCTTTTCAGGAAGCCGGTACGCGACGTCGTTAGACAGGTATCCGGCCTTCCTCAGCTTTTTGATGTGTCCCTCCGTGATGGAGGAGACCATCCACTTGCCTCCCGCTCTGGACATGGCTGGAGAAGGTTGAGGTGGGGAGTGCGGACTTGGGCGCTGGAGCTCGAGTGCGCAAGAATGGATAGGCGAAGGAGGAAGAAGGCGTAGGTGAAAAGGTGGATCCTTATCCCCTTATATGGGTGGACGCAACTACATGTCCCCACCAGCCTGGTAAAACTCGCTTATCTCCAAGCGTCGTAATCAATGGCGCGGTTGGGTTACCCACGCCCGTATTTATGAGAATCCCGGGATAAGGGGACACGATCTCTGCTTTAACAAGATGTGCCAAGGAAACCGCCTCACATGACGCGCTGAGGTGGGATAATGAAATGACTCGGATAAAGGCTTGGCTGTGGTGTGTCACGCTACGGAATACGTCAGCAGATTAGATTGGTGTAAATATTATTCTCTCTATGGCAATATGTGGAAACTTATTTTGCAGAGCCGGACACTATCTTTGTGTTCAAAATATTCTATGAAGTACTTGGAGGAGGAACCCGCCTTGCAATGCCGAAGACAATCTGCGCGCCGGACTGGTCGTCATTGAAGCCTGGTTCAGGGGCTACTGAGGGAGTCCTGGATTAGGGGGTGTTCGGATAGCCGAACTATACCTTCAGCCAGACTCCTGGACTATGAAGATACAAGATTGAAGACTTCGTCCCGTGTCCGGAAGGGACTTTCCTTGGCGTGGAAGGCAAGCTTGGCGATATGGATATGCAGATCTCCTATCATTGTAACCGACTTTGTGTAACCCTAACCCTCTCCAGTGTCTATATAAACCGAAGGGTTTTAGTCCGTAGGACAACATACACATCAACAATCATACCATAGGCTAGCTTCTAGGGTTTAGCCTCTTCGATCTCGTGGTAGATCTACTCTTGTACTACCCATATCATCAATATTAATCAAGCAGGATGTAGGGTTTTACCTCCATCGAGATGGCCCGAACCTGGGTAAAACTTCGTGTCCCTTGCCTCCTATTACCATCCGGCCTAGACGCATAGTTCGGGACCCCCTACCCGAGATCCGCCGGTTTTGACACCGACAATGGGCATGTCCATAGCCCGTTGATACGCCTAGTTGATGTGAGACTATCTTCTCCTTTTTGTCTTCTCCGCCATAATATTCTGTTCCACCTATAGTGCTATGTCCATGGCTCATGCTCATGTATTGCGTGAAAGTTGAAAAGGTTTGAGAACGTCAAAAGTATGAAACAATTGCTTGGCTTGTCATTGGGGTTGTGCATGATGTGAGTATTTTGTGTGAAGAAGATGGAGCATAGCCAGACTATATGATTTTGTAGGGATAACTTTCTTTGGCCATGTTATTTTGAAAAGACATGATTGCTTTATTAGTAGGCTTGAAGTATTACTGTTTTTTATGTCAAATGATAGACTATTGCCTTGAATCACTCGTATCTTAATATTCATGCCATGATTAGATATGTGATCAAGATTATGCTAGGTAGCATTCCACATCAAAAATTATCTCTTTTTTATCATTTACCTATTCGAGGACGAGCAGGAATTAAGCTTGGGGATGCTGATACATCTCCGTCGTGTCTATAATTTTTGATTGTTCCATGCCAATATTATTCAACTTTCATATACTTTTTGGCAACTTTTTATACTATTTTTGGGACTAACATATTGATCCAGTGCCCAGTGACAGTTCCTGTCTGTTGCATCTTTTTGGGTTTCGCGGAATATCCATATCAAATGGAGTCCAAAAGGGATAAAAACGAACGGAGATACTTTTGGGAATATTTGGAAAATCTGGAAGAAAAATCAACGTGAACCAGTGTCCGAGGTTGGCACAAGGTAGGGGGGCGCGCCCCCCTTAGGGCGCGCCCTTGACCCTCGTGACCCACCTGTAAGGCGGTTGACGCCCTTCTTCGGCCGCAAGAAAGCTAATTTTTGGAAAAAAAATCATGCCGAAGGTTTCGTTCCAATCTGAGTTACGGATCTCCGGATATAAAAGAAACGGTGAAAGGGCAGCAGAGGGAACGCAGAAACAAAGAGAGACAGAGAGACCTATCCAATCTTGGAGGGGCTCTCGCTCCTCCCGTGCCATGGAGGCCATGGACCAGAGGGGAAACCCTTCTCCCATCTAGGGAGGATGTCAAGGAAGAAGAAGAAGAAGAAGGAGGGGGGCTCTCTCCCCCTCGCTTTCGGTGGCACCGGAGTGCCACCGGGGGCCATCATCATCACCGCGATCTACACCAACACCTCCGCCATCTTCACCAACATCTCCATCACCTTCCCCCTCTATCTACAGCGGTCCACTCTCCCGCAACCCACTGTACCCTCTACTTGAACATGGTGCTTTATGCTTCATATTATTATCCAATGATGTGTTTCCATCCTATGATGTCCGAGTAGATTTTCGTTGTCATATCGGTGGTTGATGAATTGCTATGATTGATTTAATTTGCTTGTGGTTATGTTGCTGTCCTTTGGTGCCCATCATATGATTGCGCGTGTGGATCACACCCTAGGGTTAGTTGTATGTTGATATGACTATGTATTGGAGGGCAAGAGTGACAGAAGCTTCAACCTAGCATAGAAATTGAGGCATACGGGATTGAAGGGGGACCAATATACCTTAATGCTATGGTTGGGTTTTACCTTAATGAACATTAGTAGTTGCGGATGCTTGCTAATAGTTCTAATCATAAGTGCATAGAATTCCAAGTCAGGGATGACATGCTAGCAGTGGCCTCTCACACATAATACTTGCTATCGGTCTAGTAAAGTAGTCAATTGCTTAGGGGCAATTTCGCAACTCCTACCACCACTTTTCCACACTCGCTATATTTACTTTATTGTTTCTTTATCTAAACAGCCCCTACTTTTTATTTACGTAATCTTTATTATCTTGCAAACCTATCCAACAACACCTACAAAGTACTTCTAGCTTCATACTTGTTCTAGGTAAAGCGAACGTCAAGCGTGCATAGAGTTGTATCAGTGGTCGATAGAACTTGAGGGAATATTTGTTCTACCTTTAGCTCCTTGTTGGGTTCGACACTCTTACTTACCGAAAACTGTTGCGATCCCCTATACTTGTGGGTTATCATTGCTCTAGGATGAATGCTCCACATCTTCCCTTTTCATGTGAATTTAATGATAATGAGACCTTGGCTTCTTATGCTAATGGTATATACGATTATTATGATGTGGAACGAATAGAAGAATTTGTTGCTTTTAAGGGTGCTTATGAAATTGAATCTTTGTTTGAAAAGTATGAAGCTTTTGATAATGATGTTTATAGACCTGAAAATTTTGCCATCCTTAAATATTTCTATGATAATTATAAATACAATTCCGATATTGATGAATTTATTGAGAAAGTCTCCGCTGTCCAAGAAGAGACTAATATTTTGCAGGAGTCTATGGAAGAAGAAATTGATGAAACTGTGAGCTCATTGGATGAAAAAGATGATGAGGAGAGCGAAGAATAAAAGGAGGAAGATCGGATTAGCTACCCATGCTCACCTTCTAATGAGAGTAACTCTTTAACTCATACATTATTTAATTTCCCTTCGTACTTACCGAAGGATGAATGCTATGTTAATTGCTATGACCCCGTTGATTCATTTGAAATATCCCTTTTTGATGAACTTGATGTTTTTTATGCTTGTGGCCAAGATGCCAATATGAATTATGCTTATGGAGATGAACTTGCTATAGCTCCTTATGTTAAGAATGAAATTGTTGCTATTGCACCCACACATGATAGTCCTATTATCTTTCTGAATTCTCCAAACTACACTATATCGGAGAAGTTTGCACTTATTAAGGATTACATTGATGGGTTGCCTTTTACCGTTGCACATGATAATTTTGATGAATATAATATGCATGTTCTTGCTGCTCCTACTTGCAATTATTATGAGAGAGGAACTATATCTCCACCTCTCTATGTTTCCAACACGATAAAATTGCAAGAAACTTCTTATGCTATGTATTGGCCTTTACTTGATGTGCATGAATTGTTCTTGTATGACATGCCGATGCATAGGAAGAGAGTTAGACTTTGTCATTGCATGATATATGTTGCTTTGTGCTCACTACTAAATGCCAAATCATTGTTAATTTAAATTGGCTTTGATATACATTGGGATCCGGGTGGATTTGGCTTTAAAGAAAGCGCTGCCAGGGAGACAACCCGGAAGTTTTAGAGAGTCATTTATTTCTGTTGAGTGCTTTTATATAGTTTAAAAACAAAAAATATATAGAGGGGACTTAAAACTTCACAAAAAGAAAAGTGAAAGTGAGAAGGACGAGCACCGTGGAAGCAGGAGCTAGCCTTGAACTTTGTTCATGCCCATGGAAACTTTGTGAATCTTAATTACAGAAAATTTTCAACAAAAATAATTATCCCCTTGTACAATTTCATTGTATTATAAAAATAATGTGCCAAGGTTTGCCTTTAGGATGTTTAAATTGCTTGTTGGTTTGTGCGGTGCAAACAGAAACTTTAGCTGTAGTGCGGGATTTTACATTTTTAATGGAACGTCAAACAGTTCTGAAACTTTTTGCACTGTCTTTCTATAAAAAATGTTTATTTTTCATATTATTTTCAGAATTTTTGGAGTACCAGAAGTATGGTGAATGTTCAGATTACTACAGACTGTCCTGTTTAAGACAGATTCTGTTTTTGATGCATTGTTTTGCTTGTTTGATGAAACTATTGATTCTATCAGTGGATTAAGCCATGGAAAAGTTATATTGCAGTAGCTAAAATGCAAAAACAAAATATGAATTGGTTTGCAATAGTATTTAGAGTAGTGATTTGCTTTATTATACTAACATATCTTACCGAACTTTCTGTTGAGTTTTGTGTGGATGAAGTGATCAAAGATCGTGGAGGTCTCGATGTGAGGAGAAGGAGGAGAGGCAAGAGCTCAATCTTGGGGATGCCCGAGGCACCCCAATTAAATATTCAAGGAGACTCAAGAGTCTAAGCTTGGGTGAAAGAACATGGATGTCGCCTAGAGGGGGGGGGGTGAATAGGCGCTTTAAAATAATTACGGTTTAGGCTTGAACAAATGCGGAATAAACCTAGCGGTTAATTTGTCAAGCACAAAACCTACAACAACTAGGCTCACCTATGTGCACCAACAATTTATGCTAAGCAAGATATACTACTAGGTGATAGCAAGATATATGACAAGAAACAATATGGCTATCACAAAGTAAAGTGCATAAGTAAAGGGCCCGAGTAAGAGATAACCGAGGCACACGGAGACGATGATGTATCCAGAAGTTCACACCCTTGCGGATGCTAATCTTTGTTTGGAAGGGTGTGGAGGCACAATGCTCCCCAAGAATCCACTAGGGCCACCGTAATCTCCTCACACCGTCGCACAATGCAAGATGTCGTGATTCCACTAAGGGACCCTTGAGGGCGGTCACCGAACCCGTACAAATAGCAACCCTTGGGTGCGGTCTCCGAACCCGTACACTTTGGCAACCCTTGGGGGCGGTCACTGGTACCCATCAAATTGCTCAGGGCGATCTCCACAACCTAATTGGAGACCTCGACGCTTGCTCGGAGCTTTACACCATAATGATTGAGGTCCGAACACCACCAACCGTCTAAGGCGCCCAAGCACCCAAGAGGAACAAGCTCAAGGGTACCAAGCACCCAAGAGTAATAAGCTTCTCAACTTGTAACTTCCACGTATCACCATGGAGAACTCAAACCGATGCACAAATGCAATGGCAAGGGCACACGGAGTGCCCAAGTCCTTCTCTCTCAAATCCCACCAAAGCAACTAATGCTAGGGAGGAAAGTGAGAGGAAGAACAAGAAGGAGAACACCAAGAACTCCAAGATCTAGATCCAAGGGGTTCCCCTCACATAAAGGAGAAAGTGATTGGTGGAAATGTGGGTCTAGATCTCCTCTCTCTTTTCCCTCAAAAATTAGCAAGAATCCATGGAGGGATTGAGAGTTAGCAAGCTCGAAGAAGGTCAAAATTGGGGGAAGAACACGAGCTCAAAGGATAAGGCTCACTGGGGAAGAAGACCCCCTTTTATAGGTGGAAAAAAAATCCAACCGTTATGCTCACAGCCCGCACAGAGCGGTACTACCGCTTGTCCTCACGGTACTACCGCTAGGGGTAGCGGTAATACCTCAAAGGGTAGCGGTACTACTGCTTGCGAGCGGTACTAAAAAAATACATCCGTGCCTACCGCCGCTAGACTTGTGATGAGTTTTTGGTCCGGAGCGGAAGTAGCCACGAAAGTAGTCGCGTTAGTACCACTCCCAAGAGCGGTAGTAAAAAAATTACATCCCCTCCAAGCCGTAGTACCGCTGCAGCTTTTATAAGGACAACAAAACTGACACAACTTCTGCAAACGGACTCTGAATTCAATGAAACCAAGTTTGTTGGAAAGCTAGCGACAAGTGCTAACACAATCCTGATGGAAATAACAATAAGAAGCAAATTAGAAAAGGCCCATAAGAAAATGGTGATAACCCTTCCTCAAATAAGACCGGTAAAACCTCCAACACTGAAAACGCAATAGAAGAAGCATGAGAACTCCGTTATCGATGAACTCGAGCTTGTTATCAAGATGACCATAAGCTCTAAGACTCACAAAGAGAACCAAACAAGAACCAAGAAAGATGATGCAAGGATGCAATGGTTTGAGCTTTCTGCGAACGATACGATCAAGCTACTTATCAAGAGCCCCCCTTGATAGTACGGCAATCGATCCTATAACCCGGTCTCCCAACTACCACCATGAGACCGGTAAAATAGAAAAACTATTAAGGGCAAACCTTTTCCTTGCACAAAGTCCACTTGAGCTAGATGTAGACGATCTTGACTTCCTCAAGTTGGACCACCTTTCTTGATTGCGTTGGCTTGGTGAAGACTAGTAGATTGCTCTCTCATACTCCACTATGGGTGAGCCACTCGTCGGCACATCTTCACAATTCCATTGTCACCAAAATGGAAGGCAAGCTTCAAGCACTTGATCTCTTCATGATGCATCACTTGAACTCACACGGCAACCTAACCCCACAAAGAACTCTCACGAAGACCATGGGTTAGTACACAAAGCGTAATTGACAATGCTTACCATACCATGGGATCACTTGATCCCTCTCGGTACATCTTCTACGCTTTGTGTGTCGATAAACTTGATTCACTCTTTGACTTAGTCTTGATCAATCTCTCACAAGACCAATCTTTAGGTAATTCCTTGAATAGCACCTTGGTCGACACAAACTCTCCTTGAAACCAACACATGTACTCCAAGAAAGCCTATGGAAAAAACCTTCAAATATAACTCAAGGAAACCATTAGTCCATAGAGATTATTATCAATTACCAAAACCAAACATGTGGGGCGCCGCATGTTCTAAATTGCTTGTTGGTTTGTGCGGTGCAAAACAGAACTTTGGCTGTAGTGCGCGACTTTACATTTTCTGTTTTTGATGCATTGTTTTGCTTGTTTTGATGAAACTATTGATTCTATCAGTGGATTAAGCCATGGAAAAGTTATATTACAGTAGCTACAATGCAAAAAAAAATATGAATTGGTTTGCAACAGTACTTAGAGTAGTGATTTGCTTTATTATACTAACGGATCTTACCGAACTTTCTGTTGAGTTTTGTGTGGATGAAGTGATCAAAGATCAAGGAGGTCTCGATGTGAGGAGAAGGAGGAGAGGCAAGAGCTCAAGCTTGGGGATGCCCGAGGCACCCCAAGTAAATATTCAAGGAGACTCAAGCATCTAAGCTTGGGGATGCCCCGGAAGGCATCCCATATTTCTTCAACAAGTATCGCTATGTTTTCGGTTTCGTTTCGTTCATGTGATATGTGAAAATCTTGGAGCGTCTTTTGCTTTTAGTTTTCATTTTTCTTTTATGCACCATGCTGGTATGAGATAGTCCATGGTTGATTTATAGAATGCTCATTGTACTTCACTTATATCTTTTGAGTATGGCCTTGTAGAATGCTTCATGCGCTTCACTTATATCATTTGAAGTTTGGATTGCCTGTTTCTCTTCACATAGAAAACCGTTGTTTGAAGAATGCTCTTTTTCTTCACTTATATTTGTTAGAGCATGGTATTTTGTAGAAAGAATTAAACTATCATGCTTCACTTATATCAATTTAGAGAGTCAAAAAGAATTGGTCAATTGCATGGTTAGTCATAAAATCCTACATAAAACTTATGGATCACTGAATATGATATGTTTGATTCCTTGCAATAGTTTTGCGATATAGAGATGATAATATGTGGGAGGTACTAGTGAATGGTTGTGTTTAGTAGGAATATTGGTGTTAAGGTTTGTGATTCCCGAAACATGCATGTATAGGCTCTCGTTATGCTATGATGTTGGAGCATGATTTATTATTGATTGTCTTCCTTATGAGTGGCGGTCGGGGACGAGCGATGGTATTTTCCTACCAATCTATCCCCCTAGGGGCATGCCTAGTAGTACTTTGCTTCGAGGGCTAATGAACTTTTGCAATAAGTATATGAGTTCTTTATGACTAATGTGAGTCCATGGATTATACACACTCTTACCATTTCGCAATATGCTAGCCTCTATGGTACCGTGCATTGCCCTTTATCACCTCGAGAGTCGGTGCAAACTTCGCAGGTGCATCCAAACCCCGTGATATGATACGCTCTATCACACATAAGCTTATTATATCTTCCTCAAAACAGCCACCATACCTACCTACTATGGCTTTTCCATGGCCATTCTGTAATATATTGCCATGCAACTTCCACCGCTTCCGTTTGATGACTTGATCATTCATTATCATATTGCTTTGCATGATCATATAGCTGACATAGTAGTTGTGGCTCAGCCACCGTTCATCAGTTTTCATACATATTACGCTAGATCATTGCACATCCTGGTACATGCCAGAGGCATTCATATAGAGTCATATTTTGTCATAGGTATCGAGTTGTAATTTTTATTTCTTTTGAGTTATAAGTAAATAGAGTGTGATGATCATCATTATTCATTTTTAGAGCAGTGCCCCAGTGAGGAAAGAATGATGGAGACTATGATTCCCCCACAAGTCGGGATGAGACTCCAGACAATGAGAGAAAAAAAAGAAAAAGGAAAAAAAGAAAGGAAAAAAAGAAAAAGGAAAAATGAAAGAAAGAAAAAGAAAAAAAGAAATAAAGAAATAAACAAAGAGAGAAGGGGCATTGTTGGTATCCTTTACCACACTTGTGCTTCAAAGTAGCACCACATTTTTCATATTGAGAGTCTCCTATGTTGTCACTTTCATATACTAGCGGGAATTTTTCATTATAGGATTAGATGCACACCCACTTACTTTTCATATTGAGCTTTCATACACTTATAGCTCTTAGGGAATTCATTGCATGGCAATCCCTACTCCTCACATTGATATCAATTGATGGGCATCTCCATAACCCGTTGGTTAGCCGCGTTGATGTGAGACATTCTTATTTTTTGCCTTCTCTATATTTACCCCTATCATCATACTCTATTCCACCCGTAGTGCTATATCCATGGCTTGCGCTCATGTATTGCGTGAGGGTTGAAAAACCTGAAGCGCGTTAAAAAGTATGAACCAATTGCTCGGCTTGTCATCAGGGTTGTGCATGATAAATACTTTGTGTTAAGAAGACAGAGCATGCCAAGATTATATGATTTTGTAGGGATAGCTTTCTTTAGCATTGATATTTTGAAAGACGTGATTGTTTGTTGGGATGCTTGAGTATTGATGTCTTTATGTCAAATTATAAACTATTGCTTTGAATCACTTATGTCTTAATATTCATGCCATGATTAGATATATGATAAAGTTTATGCTAGGTAGCATTCCACATCAAAAATTATCTTTTTTATCATTTACCTGCTCGAGTACGAGCAGGAATTAAGCTTGGGGATGCTAATACGTCTCCGTCGTATCTATAATTTTTGATTGTTTTATGCCAATATTATACAACTTTCACATAATTTTGGCAAGTTTTTATATGATTTATTGGACTAACCTATTGATCTAGTGCCCAATGCCAGTTCCTGTTTTCTGCATGTTTTCTGTATCACAGAGTATCGATATCAAACAAAGTCCAAAGCAATAAAATTTTACGGAGAATTATTTTAGAATATATGTGATTTTGGGAGTTGGAATCACCGCAAACGGAGGCCCACACAACCCACAAGACACCAGGGCACGCCAGAGGCCCCTGGCGCGCGCGGTGGTGCGTTGTGCACTCCTCGAACGTCGGTTGGAGCTCTACTTCGGGTGCAAGGAAGCTTATATCTGGAAAAAAATCATGTTATAGTCTCTACTTAAACATGGTGCTCAACTCCATATATTATTTCCCAATGATCTATGGTTATCCTATGATGTTTGAGTAGATCCGTTTTGTCCTGTGGGTTAATCGTGATCTTGGTAGGTATGATTGTATATTTTATTTATGGTGCTGTCCTACGATGCTCTCCATCTCGCGCAAACGTGAGGGGACCTCTCTGTAGGGTGTTGCAATTTGTTCATGGTTCGCTTACGGTGGGTTGCAAGAGTGACAGAAACTTAAACCCGAGTAACTGGGGTATGACACATGGGAGTAAAGAGGACTTGATACTTAATGGTATGGTTGGGTTTGATGACCTTAATGATCTTTAGTAGTTGCGCATGCTTGCTAGAGTTCCAATCATAAGTGCATATGATGCAAGTAGAGAAAGTATGTTAGCTCATGCCTCTCCCTCATATAAAGTTGCAAGAATGATTACCGATACTTGTTATTGATTGCCTAGGGACAAATAACTTCCTTGTTGACAAAAGCTCTCTACTAAAACTAATTTGGTTGTGTCTTATCTAAACAGCCCCTAGATTTTATTTACGTGCGCTTTATTATCTTTCAAACCTATCTTATCACACCTACAAAGTACTTCTAGTTTCATACTTGTTCTAGGTAAAGCGAACGTCAAGCGTGCGTAGAGTTGTATCGGTGGTCGATAGTACTTGAGGGAATATTTATTCTACCTTTAGCTCCTCATTGGGTTCGACACTCTTACTTATCGAAAGAGGCTACAATTGATCCCCCCTACTTGTGGGTTATCAATAATCGGGTGTGATAAGCTCTACGTTCACATACAACGGGTGCAAGCCAGTTTTGCACGTGCTGAATACTCGGGTTAAACTTGACAAGCCTAGCATATGCAGATATGGCCTCGGAACACTGAGACCCAAAGGTCGAACGTGAATCTTATAGTAGATATGATCAACATAGTGATGTTCACCATTGAAAACTACTCCATCTCATGTGATGATCGGACATGGTTTAGTTGATATGGATCACATGATCATTTAGATGACTAGAGGGATGTCTATCTAAGTGGGAGTTCTTAAGTAATATGATTAATTGAACTTTAATTTATCATGAACTTAGTACCTAATAGTTTTTGCATATCTATGTTGTTGTAGATCAATGGCCCGTGCTACCGCTCCCTTGAATTTTAATGCGTTGCTAGAGAAAGCGAAGTTGAAAGATGATGGTAGCAACTACACGGACTGGGTCCGTAACTTGAGGATTATTCTTATTGCTTCACAGAAGAATTACGTCCTGGAAGCACCGCTAGGTGCAAGACCCGCTGTAGGAGCAACTCCGGACGTTATGAATGTCTGGCAGGGCAAAGCTGATGACTACTCAATAGTTCAGTGTGCCATGCTTTATGGCTTAGAATCGGGACTTCAAAGACGTTTTGAACGTCATGGAGCATATGCGATGTTCCAGGAGTTGAAGTTAATATTTCAAGGAAATGCCCGAGTTGAGAGATATGAAGTCTCCAACAAGTTCTATAGCTGCAAAATGGAGGAGAATAGTTCTGTCAGTGAACACATACTCAGAATGTCTGGGTATCATAACCACTTGACTCAGCTGGGAGTTAATCTTCCTGATGATAGTGTCATTGACAGAGTTCTTCAATCACTACCACCAAGCTATAAAGGCTTCATGATGAACTATAATATGCAAGGGATGGAAAAGACAATTCCCGATCTCTTCGCGATGCTAAAGGTTGTAGAGGTAGAAATCAAGAAGGAGCATCAAGTGTTAATGGTTAACAAGACCACTAGTTTCAAGAAAAAGGGCAAAGGGAAGAAGGGGAACTTCAAGAAGAACAGCAAGCAAGTTGCTGCTCAAGGGAAGAAGCCCAAGTCTAGACCTAAGCCTGAGACTGAGTGCTTCTACTGCAAAGGGACCGATCACTGGAACGGAACTACCCCAAGTATTTGGCGGATAAGAAGGATGGCAAAGTGAAAGGTATATTTGATATACATGTTATTGATGTGTACCTTACTAATGCTTGTAGTAGCGCCTGGGTATTTGATACTGATTCTGTTGCTCATATTTGCAACTCAAAATAGGGGCTACAGATTAAACGACGATTGGCTAAGCACGAGGTGACAATGCGCGTGGGAAATGGTTCCAAAGTTGATGTGATCGCCATCGGTGCGCTACCTCTACATCTACCGTCGGGATTAGTTTTAGACCTGAATAATTGTTATTTGGTGCCAACGTTGAGCATGAACATTATATCTGGATCTTGTTTGATGCAAGACGGTTATTCATTTAAATCAGAGTATAATGGTTGTTCTATTTATATGAGTAATACCTTTTATGGTCATGCACCCTTGATGAGTGGTCTATTTTTGTTGAATATCGATTGTAGTGATACACATATTCATAATATTGAAGCCAAAAGATGCAAAGTTAATAATGATAGTGCAACTTATTTGTGGCACTGCCATTTAGGTCATATTAGTGTAAATCGTATGAAGGAACTCCATGCTGATGGGCTTTTGGAATCACTTGATTATGAATCACTTGATGCTTGCGAGCCATGCCTCATGGGCAAGATGACTAAGACTCTGTTCTACGGAACAATGGAGCGAGCAATTGACTTATTGGAAATAATACATACTGATGTATGCGGTCCGATGAGTGTTGAGGCTCGCGGTGGGTATCATTATTTTCTGACCTTCATAGATGATTTGAGTAGATATGGGTATATCTAATTAATGAAACATATGTCTGAAACATTTGAAAAGTTCAAAGAGTTTCAGAGTGAAGTGGAAAATCATCATAACAAGAAAATAAAGTTTCTATGATCTGATTGTGGAGGTGAATATTTGAGTTATGAGTTTGGTCTTCATTTGAAACAACGTGGAATAGTTTCGCAACTCACGCCACCTGGAACACCATAGCGTAATGGTGTGTCCGAACATCGTAACCGTACTTTATTAGATATGGTGCGATCTATGATGTCTCTTTCCGATTTACCGCTATCGTTTTGGGGTTATGCGTTAGAGACGACTGCATTCACATTAAATAGGGCACCATCTAAATCCGTTGAGACGACACCATATGAACTATGGTTTGGCAAGAAACCTAAGTCGTCGTTTCTTAAAGTTTGGGGCTGCGATGCTTATGTGAAAAAGCATCAACCTGATAAGCTCGAACCCAAATCGAAGAAATGTGTCTTCATAGGATACCGAAAGGAGACTGTTGGGTACACCTTCTATCACAGATCTGAAGGCAAGATATTTGTTGCTAAGAATGGATCCTTTCTAGAGAAGGAGTTTCTCTCGAAAGAAGTGAGTGGGAGGAAAGTAGAACTTGATGAGGTAATTGTACCTTCTCCCGAATTGGAAAGTAGTTCATCACAGAAATCAGTTCCAGTGATTCCTACACCAATTAGTGAGGAAGCTAATGATGATGATCATGAAACTTCAGGTCAAGTTACTACTGAACCTCGTAGGTCAACCAGAGTATGATCCGCACTAGAGTGGTATGGTAATCCTATTCTGGAGGTCATGTTACTTGACCATGACAAACCTACGAACTATGAGGAAGCGATGATGAGCCCAGATTCCGCGAAATGGCTTGAAGCCATGAAATCTAAGATGGGATCCATGTATGAGGACAAAGTGTGGACTTTGGTTGACTTGCCCGATGATCGGCAAGCCATAGAGAATAAATGGATTTTCAAGAAGAAGACTGACGCTGACGGTAATGTTACTATCTACAAGGCTCAACTTGTTGTGAAAGGTTTTCGACAAGTTCAAGGAGTTGACTATGATGAGACCTTCTCACCTGTAGTGATGCTTAAGTTTGTCCGAATCATTTTAGCAATTGCCGCATTTTATGATTACGAAATTTGGCAAATGGATATCAAAACTGTATTCCTTAATGGATATCTTAAAGAAGAGTTGTATATGATGCAACCAAAAGGTTTTGTTGATCCTAAAGGTGCTAACAAAGTGTGCAAGCTCCAGCGATCCATTTATGGACTGGTGTAAGCCTCTCGGGGTTGGAATATACGCTTTGATAGTGTGATCAAAGCATATGGGTTTATACAGACTTTTGGAGAAGTCTATATTTACAAGAAAGTGAGTGGGAGCTCTGTAGCATTTCTAATATTATATGTGGATGGCATATTGTTGAATCTAGTAGTACCTAGTATCTGGAAATATCTGGAAATTGCAGTTTATTGAAACTGAACGGGGTAGGAAGTAGGGGGAAAATGATGAAAGATACAACAGTAGCGCGGGGATAGGGAAGCGCTACTGCTAACTAATAGTAGCGCATTCCCAAAAAGCGCTACTGATATAGTCAATAGTAGTAGCGTGTGTTCAGACCGCGCTACTACTAACAGTTAGCTGTAGCACCGTAGTAGTAGCGTGGCCACCCGCGCTGTTGATAGCCTCAAACCCGCGCTACTACTAGGGTTTTCCCTAGTAGTGATATATTGGGCATCAAGATCTATAGAGATAGATCAAGACGCTTAATTGGACTTTCACAAAGCACATACCTTGATAAAGTTTTGAATAAGTTCAAAATAGATCAGTCAAAGAAAGGGTTCTTTCCTATATTACAAGGTGTGAAGTTGAGTCAGACTCAATGCCTGGCCACTTCAAAAGATAGAGAGAAAATGAAAGTCATTCCCTATGCCTCAGCCATAGGTTCTATCATGTATGCAATGCTTGTAGGGTAACGCAGCAGAAAACAAAAAAAATTGACCTACGCACCAGCTCAAGACCACTATGGACACTGCATACAAGGTTTGATCTTTTCGTTACCGACTCGTAGCGCAGTGGAAGTAGAGTCGATGACGATCGGCGGTGCAGATCCCCGCAGCTAGGATTTACAACCTCCCAACTGCGAGGATGTACTCCCTCATCTGCCCAACGGACAACCCTCCGGGAGGCGGTCAGACAGTCTCTCGGACGGTGTCGGGACAGCACTTCGGGAGGCACTCTCAAAACTCGGAAGGTCACTCAGACAGCCCTTCGGGAGGACTCACGAAACTCGGACCGTCACTTGGACAGCCCTTCGGGAGGCACTCTGAAAACAGCCCCTCGGGCGTAAAGATCGAAACTACAACCTCTCTACGGGGTTGCACACATATGGTGTCATCTATCCGGCAGGGCTTCGCCATCCAGAACTAGTTCCTGCCGGAACCCAGACAGCCTTTCGGCTCTACGAAACTATTTCGCTGGGAAGGAGAGAGAGAGCCATATTATGCATGGCATTTGTATGAGAGCAAGAGTGTGTCTTTAGGCAGCTCCCTCCACCCCTATTTATAGGCCAAACCCAAGGGTGGCTTCTCCAAGAAGCCAAGAGGATAATACCGAAAGGCCCTCAAGGTGGCTTCTCCAAGAAGCCAAGCAAAAATCACTTTCACTATTCATGAGGACATTTTTCAGCGTCGGTTCGAACTGAAAATATTTATGTGGGATCAGAACATTTCCAGTACCCACTAAAATAATTTTCAACGCGTTCCGAAACAATTCCGGTTTAGTGATTTTCATCTGCGAAAAGCAAACAAGAATGTGTTTTCACTATTCATGAAGACAATTTTTCGCGTCCATTAAATCCGAAAATATTTCTGTGGGTCTTAGAATAATTCCAGTACCCACTAAAATGATTTTGGATTCGTTCTGAACAATTTCAGACTAGTGAATTTCATCTGTGAAAAACAACCAAAGCGGTACCGGCAGCTTCAAAACATTTTCGGTTTTTATCCCCAAAAATTCCCAGAAGTTTCCAGAATAATTCTGGAACCCTCCAAGAATTATCAGGTGTGTCCCGAAACCAATTTGACTTAATGGTATATCCCGGAACCACTTTTCGGTGTTACGAAACTATTTCGCTATTCTCTCTCCGGAACTCTTCCATTGTCTCCGAAACTTTTTTGGCAAATTTCTCTTAGACTCCCTGTCTAGTATTCAGCAGATAGATGACCCTTAAGCGTGTGACCCTATAGGTTCGGTGAAGCATAGACATGACCGGAACACTTTCCGATCAATGATCAACATCGGAGCCGTGGACACCCATATTGACCCCTATACCCACACGAATGAATATTCGAGTGAACCTCCAGTTGCCGTGTGCTATTCCTGTTGCTTCGCGATATGTTACAAAGACCCGAGGTGAGATTTACTTGCATCCCCGTGGATCAACAACTTGTCCACTATGCTAGTTACCTCGTTACTGGTTTTGTTCTCTTTTCTCGTTTCCGTGTTCCCGCATTCCTGTGATCAAATCACACTGTGTCTGGCCAGACGATGATGGATACTGTAACACCGAGAGGGCCCAGAGATATCTATCCATCGCCGGAGGAGCAAATCCCAAACCTGAGCTATCAAGTTACTTGACATACTTTTCCATGAACACGTAATCCGTCGTAATAGCCACCCATTTACGGATGACGTTTAACAAACCCCGAAGTTCATGAAGCAAGCATGAAGAAACTCGATACTCTCATGGTCTATGGAATCATGCAAACGTTAACCATCTCTGTGTTATGTACCATTAACTTGTGATGTAGCGACCCGACCTCAAACAGTCAAGTCTCTGTGCTTCAGTGTCATCCCTGGATCGGTAATGCTAACACACACAGTACTCGAAGGATTTATAACAGAGTGGCAATCACACACTGATTACATCAAATGTCTCAAGAGAGAACTTATTACAATAAATATGGTTTAAGACCATCTAATACGATAACAGCGGAAGGCTTGGAAGATAAAGTGATTCCATCAACTCCAACGGCATAGCTGAGTGCATGACAAACAACCTATCGCGTCTTACTCCTCGTCTGAAAAGTCTGCAACATGATACGTTGCAGCCCAAAAACGAGTCAGCACATGGAATATGCTGGCAATGTAACACAGGCGAGTAATGAACAGAATAAATGCTATCACTACATGCATATATGGCTTGTGGAGGCTGTATGGTTAATATATTTTGCGTAAAGCCAATTTTTCCCTACAACAAAGGAATATATTTTATTTAACTATCATGGTAGTTGAAAAACATTGAGAAGGTTCCTCCAACTCAATCCCAATTAAAAGTAATTATCAACCCAACAAATTAAATTAAAGTGATGAGATCCATATGATAATTCATAAACTAGATACTCAAGATGTCCATAACCGGGGACACGGCTAACCATGATTAGTTTGTACACTCTGCAGAGGTTTCCGCACTCCATTGGATTTCTCGCGCTACATGGTGTTTGAGAAACGGATGACCGAGACACAGTCTTTCAGAAGCATTAACTCTTTACTCCGGGTGGACAGTTACACCTACTTTCCCTCTACATCTGCTAGCCCACCACTGAAAGAGGTCACACAACATACTCAACTATGCCAGAGCCCATAATGGCTTGTGGATGCACAAGGAAGTTTGTAGCATGAATAATCTTATGACCCCTTTGAGTCTAGGTGGCAGACCGTAGGAGGATCACACGGTATATCCCCGGGATCTCCTAGGACAACACTGGTATATCCCTAGGTGCCCAAAACAAGCAATCCACCCAGAGGTGTGTTAAAGTTGCCACCTTAAGTTAAACCATTAAATTAACAATCTCACATCTGTCATGGATACACTCAAACCCAAATCCACATCTACGAGCATAACATGGCAATATAAGCATAACATAGAAGTAACTCCCAGGGGTTTGATAATAAAACAGGTAATAGGTTCTACCTCATCATCTACTTCCCAAACCCACATGTTAGGAGATCCTAGTCATGAAATGTGTGAAGGTTGAACTAATGCATAAAACTGGGTGATAAAGGGGTATGATCAAAGTGTTACTTGCCTTGCTGATGATCCGCAAAACCTAGAGACTCGTAGTAGCACGCTTCGCACTCCGGGTGTTCTATCACAAACAAACAATAACATACATAAGCAATCAAGAAAATATGCACGGATAAATCTCAAATAAGAATATCTAACCAAAAAGTTCAACTGAAGAACTCCGGTTAGCAAAAAGAATCAAATCAAACGAAGCAACAAAACTTAAACTGCGAAAGAAACAAGATCCGATTACTAATCTGGACTAAAGTCAAAATTTACAGTACCAAAATCTTGTTCAAGTTGATTAAACATAAAGAGGGCTTCGAGACGAAGATCTAGGCATTTGAATCGCCTGATTCCGATAAACGAGCAAAAAAATAAACTAAAACGACAATCGGGTCAGAAATCGCGATTGAAAATAATCGTGAAAAACCCTAGAAAAAGAAAAACTGACGAACAGGCTAACGAACGAATGTTCGCTGTCTGTGACTAACGGGTGAACGGCGTTCGTTAAAATGAACGTACGGACGAATGTCCGCAACTTAACCGAACCAAAAAAAGAAACAAAAACCAATCTAATAGAAAAAAACGATCTAGGGTTTCTAAAAAACCGATCGGACGAAAGTCAACGGCGGCGGCTCGGTGGAGATCGGCGACGACGGGCGGCGGCGTGGCAGCGGCGGGACGGCGGCGAGGCGCGGCGGCGGGTGGCAGCGGCGGCTTAGGGTTTGGCGGGGCGCGCGGGCGGGCTGGGGCTGGCGGCGGCTTGAGGCCTCGCCTCTTAAAGGGCCGGCCGGGTCGGTGTCCCACGCGGACACGGCCCGGTAAGGGGGTAACTTTAAAAAAATATAATTCCACGCAGAAAAACAAAGAAAAGAAATACTAAACGGACTCCAAAAATCCTGAAATAAAATTTCCCCGTCCTCTAAAAATACTCCGGACAGGGTGCACCTTTATTTGGGCTTCTAATGCAATTTTGAAAAACGCATATTTTTCCTAATTCAAATAAAATAGCGATAAAACCAAAATAAAATAACTTATTTGATTTTAATATTTTCGTCTAATATTTCATTTATTTTGGAGAAGTCATATTATCTCCTCTCATATATTTTGATATGAAATATTTTCGGAGAGAAAAATGATTAAAACCAAAGTGATCCTTGTTTCAGTATTTGATAAAACTCAAATTTGAGAACAAGGGAAAATCCCCAACTCTCTCCGAGGGTCCTTGTGTTGCTTAGGATTTCGAGGATCACAAAACGAAATGCAATAAAATACGATATGCATGAATGACCTATGTATAACATTCCAAATTGAAAATTTGGGATGTTACATGTGATGAATGAATCTCATAGCATAACATCAATCCATGTTGATTCAACACAAATGTTCTCTTAACATTGTGCCCTTAAAGTTGCTGGCATTGACATGCCCATGATCAAGAAAACAGAACCATCATGCAACACTTGAGCTAGTCTTAGAGGCCAGACTAAGAATACTTCTTACCGTTTATTATTCCACACGTGCATATGAGTCTTCATCCGAGCCTCGTGTTATTGCAGACTCGAGAACCATAGCAGTTATATCATGGAACATAAACATAATTATGAACTTGGAGATAAATAATATTATTTATTATTGCCTCTAGGGCATATCTCCTACAGACTCCCACTTGCACTAGAGTCAATAATCTAGTTAATGCTAATGCACTTTACACTTATGGCATACTGGTGTAAAAAATGCTTCGCATGTGGTATAGCCTGATGTCCATCGGATCTGACAACTTCAGCTCTGTGTGTATCTCTGAATATCCTCGCATTTTCACGCTTTCACAAAATTCATATTTTGTGCAGACTTGGCTTTGTATATATGTGAATCACTGGTCGAAACCTGATTTCTCAGACTGTGTTATGGAACAACTATCTGCAATAGTGTCCCATTGACCAAAGCCTTCTTGGAAACATACTAAGTTAATGAATGAACTATATGATTCAAAATGTTTGTCTTTTGTCGCTTCTAAAGCGGCAACATACTCCGCCTTTGTTATAGAATTCGCCACAGTAACTTGTTTGGAACAATTTCCAACTAACTGCGCCACCATATTGTGTGTTACACAAAACCCTCAATTTAAATCGAAAATCGCATGGAGAAATGATGAAGACTGTATCGACGTAACCTTTTACAACGAACTCTTCATGATCTCCACTTGCGAGGAAACATGTCATAAGTGCTACTTTAGTACTCAATGACCCTTTTTCACTGTTGTCCCATGATCAGTTAGGGCTTGAGAGAATATTGCTCTTACCTTTAGCTCCTTGTGGATTAGACACTCCATACTTATCACTTCCACCTTTGGAAATTTCTATGATGATTCCTTGTACTTGGGGATTATCAAGCTCTTTTCTGGCGCCGTTGTCGGGGAGCAATAGCGTGGGGTTGATATTCTAGTGTGTGCTTGCTTGCTTTCTTCACTAAGTAGATTTTGTTTTCCCTTTTTTGTTTCTGTTTAGTTGTGGGTGAAACATAAAAAAAATTAAAAGAATGAAAATACAAAAAAAATTACTTGCCCCTCATGCCTAAAAAGTTTTTCAAAAAGAGAAGTGATTAGAAAGTTATGCATTGAAGAAGTGAGGGTAGACCTTGAGCACTTGTGTTCATGCTCACAGAAACAATGTAGAATTTTTCATGGAAGTTTCTATGAAAATAATTATCCCCTTATATATACATATATACATATATCCATTGTATTATAAAAATAATGTGCCAAGCTTTGGTTTTAGGATGATTAGATTGCTTGTTTACTATGTGCAGAACAAAAACGGAAACTTTGGCTGTAGCGCATGATTTTACATTTTTTTTACTGGAAACTCAAATGGGTCTGAAACTTTTTTCACATTACTTCTGTATAAATTGTTAAAATTGTAAAATTTATTTCATAATTTTTGGAGTTACATAAGTTTACTAAACCTTCAGATTACTACAGAATGTCCTGTTTTAGACAGATTCTGTTTTTTGTGTGTTGTTTGCTTATTTTGATGAATCTATGGGTAGTATCGGGGGGTATGAACCATGGTGAAGTTGGAATACATTAGATATAGTTCTAATATGAAATTGGAATGAGTTTTCAATAGTACCTAAAGGTAGTGATTTGCTTTATTATACTAACGGATCTCACAAAGTTTTTGTTAAAGTTTTTTTTTTGTGGATGAAGTGTTCGAAGAACGAGGAGTTACTGATGTGAGAAGAATAAAGAGGCAAGAGCTCAAGCTTGGGGATGCCCGAGGCACCCCAAGTAAATATTCTAAGGATACTCAAGCATCTAAGCTTGGGGATGCCCCGGTTGGCATCCCATCTTTCTTCTTCAACAATTATCACTATACCTCGGCTTTTGTTTTGTTCACATGATTTGTGTCCTTTGTTTTTTTGTTCTTCCTTTATGAACCATGCTAGTATGAGATAGCCCTTCATTGATTTATAGAATGCTTCATGTGCTTCACTTATATCTTTTAAGTACGATCTTATAGAATTGCTCTTTGTGCTTCACTTAAATCTTTTGAGTATGGTTTTATAGAATGCTTCGTGTGCTTCACTTATACATTTTGAGCTTGGACATTGGTTAGTTTATATTAATTGTAGAATGCTCCATGAACTTCACGTATATCTTTTGGAGTATGAATAATACTATCATCTAAAGCGGGTTTGGAAGAGTGTCAACTCTAGGAACTAGTGATCCCGCTATTCTGAATGAGAAGAATTTTGCTTATGTGGAGAGTAGAAAAATTTCTATGCTTATAGATCATGAAAAGAATGCTTTATGTGATGGTTATGTTGTTGAATTCATTCATGATGCTACTGAAAATTATTATGAGGGAGGAATATATGCTTGTAGGAGTTTCAATAATATCAAGTTTCCTCTCTATGTGCTTAAAGTTTTGGAGTTATCCTTGTTTTTCCTTTATATGCTAGTTGATTCTTGTTCCCATAAATTGTGTTCTCACAAAATCCCTAGGAATAGGAAGTGTGTTAGGTTTAAATTTGCTAGTCATATTCTTCATGATGCTCTCTTTATGTTTCAATTCTTATCTTTTATGTGAGCATCATTGAAATCATCATGCCTAGCTAAAAGGCATTAAAGAAAAGCGCTTGTTGGGAGACAACCCAATATTTACCCTTAATGTTTTTGTGTGTTCTCATGATTAAGCTACTATATTAATCATGTACTATAGTTTTTGTTTCAATAAAGTTCCAAGTAAGACCTTTGGAAAGACTTGGGTGAAAGTTAATGTGATCTTGCTGTAAAAAACGGAAACTTTGCGCTCACGAGATTTGCTGCCATTTTGTATTGGAGAGTGCGATTAGGTTGATTATTTTTGCAAAAGATTAATAGAAAAATTCCTCATGTCCACCAAATTATTTCATAATTTTTTTGAGTATCAGAAGTATGGTTAGTGTTTAGATCATTACAGATTGTTCTGTTTCTGACAGATTCTGTTTTCATTGCATAGTTTGCTTGCTTTCTAGTTTCTATGGCTTATATTTCTCAATATAAATTGTAGAAATGATATGGTACAGTAGGCATTGTGTGAGAATAATTATGAACATTGTCTTTGATAGTACAAAAGTGAATGGTTTACTTTTTATCATACTAACCTATCTCATGAAGTTCCGTTAAGTTTTATGTGATTGATGTTTTCAAGCTTTGGGTGAGATATCGATATGAGGAGAATAAGGAGTTGAAAGACCCTAAGCTTGGGGATGCCCAAGGCACCCTAAGGTAATATTCAAGGAAGACTCAAGCGCCTAAGCTTGGGGATGCCCCGGAAGGCATCCCCTCTTTCGTCTTCAAAACTATCGGTATACCTTACTCGGGGCTATATTTTTATTCGTCACATGATATGTGTTTTGCTTGGAGCGTATTTTCAATTTTACTTGCTGTTTGAATAAAATCATTGGATCTGAAATATTAAATGAAAAAGAATCCTCCCATGGCTAGTTAATTATTTGACTACTCGGTGTCCTTCACTATTATCTTTTGGAGTAGTTTGTCATTTACTCACGTGCTTCACGTATATCCTATGAGTAAATGGTTGAATAATTGAATATCATAAATCTGAATTTATATATGTTTCATATGCTTATACCATGGGGAGTAATGACTTCACATAGAATAAGTATAGGTAGTAAACTTATTGAAAGTTAGCAAAAGTAGAATTGGTCACTTGAACAATTCATGAAAGAATATTGAAGGTAGATAGATTTCACATATAAATAACTATCTTGGACATCTTTTGTAATTGTGAGCACTCATTAAAATATGACATGCTAAAAGGTTGATGTCGGACAAGGAAGACAACTTAATGGGTTATGTTTTCTTATATCTGAAATAAAGTATATTGTCTTGGATCATCCAACATGTTGAGCTTGCTTTTCCCCCTCATGCTAGCCAAATTCTTTGCACCAAGTAGAGATACTACTTGTGCTTCCAAACATCCCTTAAACCAGTTTTGCCATGAGAGTCCACCATACCTACCTATGGATTGAGTAAGATCCTTCAAGTAAGTTGTCATCGATGCATGCAATAAAAATTGCCCTCTAAATATGTATGATCTATTAATGTGGAGAAAATAAGCTTTATACGATCTTGTGATGTGGAAGAAATAAAAGCGACGGACTGCATAATAAAGGTCCATATCACAAGTGGCAATATAAAGTGACGTTCTTTTGCATTAAGATTTTGTGCATCCAACCATAAAAGCGCATGACAACCTCTGCTTCCCTCTGCGAAGGGCCTATCTTTTACTTTTATCTTCTATCCTTATGCAAGAGTCATGCCTTTCCTTTTTACATTTTATCCTTTGGCAAGCACATTGTGTTGGAAAGATCCTGATATATATATATATATATATATATATATATATATATATCCAATTGGATGTAAGTTATCATGAACTATTATTGTTGATATTATCCTTGAGGTAAAAGGTTGGTAGACGAATCTATAAGCCCCTATCTTTCTCTGTGTCCAATTAAAACTTTGAACCCATAAATATCACGTGAGTGTTAGCAATTGTGAAAGACTAAATGATAGTTGAGTATGTGGAGTTTACTAAATCAAAGCTCTGACATAGACCCTTCCGGAAAATAAGATGAATTGCAATTGTTTGATGACTGAGAATATAGTTTGTTAGTTTCAAGAGAGTTTATGATCTATACTTTAACATGTGAATAGCTTGTTACTTGATCATGAAAAGTTTTATGAAAATGAACTACTGTTATGATATATAATGATGCTATAAAAAGTGATTGGAACTATTATTGATGAAACTTATGCACTTGCTAGCATTCACACTTCATAAATTATTTCTTTTATCATTTACCTACTAGAGGACGAGCAAGAATTAAGCTTGGGGATGCTGATACGTCTCCAACGTATCTATAATTTATGAAGTATTCATGCTATTATATTATCGACCTTGGATGTTTTATATGCATTTATATGCTATTTTATATGGTTTTTGGGACTAACCTATTAACCTAGAGCCTAGTGCCAGTTTCTGTTTTTTCCTTGTTTTTGAGTTTTATAGAAAAGGAATATCAAACGGAGTCCAATTGATTTGCCAATTTTTGATGATTTTTTATGGACCAAAAGAAGACCCCGGAGTAAAAGAGTTGGGCCAGGAGAGTCCCGGGGCATCCACGAGGGTGGGGGGCACGCCCCCCCCCCCCCCAGGCGCGTGGGCCTGCCTTGTGGACGCCTCGGGCACCTCCTTGACGTGAGACCGACGCCAAAAATTCCTATAAATACAGAAACCTCGGAAAATTAACCTAGATCGGGAGTTCCGCCGCCAGAAGCCTCCGTAGCCACCAAAACCAATCTAAGCCCTCTCCGGCACCCTGCCGGAGGGGGCCATCATCACCGGAGGGCATGGAGGAGGATCCCGGAGGGGCCATCATCACCATGAAGGCCAAGGACCAGAGGGGGAACCTCTCCCCATCTAGGGGGGAGGCCATGGAGGAGGAAGCACAAGGGGGAGAACCTCTCCTCCTCTCTCTTGGTGGCACTGGAGTGCCATCAAGAGGGGAATCATCGTTGCGGTGATCGTCTTCATCAACATCACCATCCTCATCTCTTTTATGCGGTCCACTCTCTCGCACCCTGCTGTAATCCCTACTTGAACATGGTGCTTTATGCCACATATTATGATCCAATGATGTGTTGCCATCCTATGATGTTTTGAGTAGATATCTTTTGTCTTTGGGTTGATTGATGATCTAGATTTGTATGAGTTGTATGTTTTACTTTGATGCTGTCCTATGGTGCCCTCCGTGTCCCGCAAGCGTGAGGGGTTCCTGCTGTAGGGTGTTGCAATACGTTCATGATTTTCTTATAGTGGGTTGGTGAGTGACTGAAACACAAACCCGAATAAGGGGGTTGTTGCGTATGGGAATAAAGAGGACTTGATGCTTTAATGCTATGGTTGGGTTTTACCTTAATGATCTTTAGTAGTTGCGGATGCTTGCTAGAGTTCCAATAATAAGTGCATATGATCCAAGTAGAGAAAGTATGTTAGCTTATGCCTCTCCCTCATATGAAACTGCAATAGTTATTACCGGTCTTGTTAACGATTCCCTAGGACAATTCCGCACACCTATCCACCATTATTCCACACTCGCTATTTATAATATTTAGTAATATATTCTAACTTCATGATAACATCACCTACTTTTCTATTTTAGCTCTCCGATATCATACAAAGTTATCCTCTTCATACCCACAACATACTTTTATTTCTCGTTGCTAGTTGGAAGCAAACGTTCAGTGTACGTGGAGTCGTATCAGTGGCAGATAGGGCTTGAGAGAATATTGATCTTACCTTTAGCTCCTTGTGGGTTCGACACTCCATACTTATAACTTCCACCTTTGGAAATTGGTACGATGTGACACTCCAAAAATTTTTATTTGGTTTTTATCAAAAACTTTATTTGATTTGGAGGAGACTATTTAAAATTTTTGGAAGCCATTTAAAAAATTTCTTAAACCTCTCCCTCTCAAAACTTTCATGGCAAATATTTTGATACTCTTCTCAACTTGGACTTTTGGTCTTGAGAGCTCTTCACTTTGTCAAGTTTCTGCAAAATTTTTATTTTTTAAATCTTTTCTACTAAAAGGGAAAACCCTAAGGATTTTGGGTTTATCCTCCTCTCATTTCAAAATTTTACCCTCTTTTACCATGTCTCTTTTTGACATCTGCCCTCCATAACCTTTCCCTCCACTTTGGGTCAAGTCTAGTATTCATTCCCAACAAGTCCAACCCATTTTGAATTTTTATTCCATTTATTTTGCTCCAAAACTATTTTTGCCATTATTTATGGACCTAGGTGCTTTTCAAAGGAAGTACCATTTTTTTATTTGATTTTTGATCCCAAACCAACTCTCTGGCTAGTCCTTGGCACCCCCAACCAAGATCCATCTTAATCCACTCTGCTTCAGTTCAAAATTTTCAAAATTTTCCCACTACAAGTTTGGACCAGATTCATCCTTTTGGTGAAATTCATATTTTTCCTTCTCCAAAAATTCTACCAAAAATCAGGCAGCCCCCAGGTGCACTGAGAGGCCATCCCACCAAAGATAAGCTCAAGGAAAATTTCCCATATGCCTAAATCATTTCATCGAACACCTGGCAGGCACTGTTGTTGTTCAGTTTCAGTAAATTCAGATTTTCTTCAGTGTTCATTCGGCCGCCAGTGTCGTTTTCTTCAGAGACTCGGCATCGATCTCACCAGTGCACACTTGGCACCTTGCGCACTTCACCACCTCCTTATCCAGAGCGCCGCACACTCACTTGGCCGGGCGCGGACGTCGGTGGCGACGTGGCTCGCCAGCACCGGCTACTTCTGCGGTGGCAGAGCCACCCGTGGCGGACGACAGGGCAGCTTTCGGCGCCGTCCGGCACCGCCCAAACCACCCAAGGCCTCCGCGTGGCCTTCTGCTCTCCTGCACGCACCGCAGCACCGTCGTCATGGCCTGGCGAGCACAGGGCGCGCCCTCTGCCGCCGACTGGCCCACGGAGCACCGTTATGACGAAACCGTGAAGTAGGCCTAATCCCAGCGAGGTTAGCATGTGAATGGAACCAGTAGACCTCCACGTTGATGCCCAGCCACCTAATCCACCCGTCCGGTCACCGACTCGCCATAATCGTCGCCAGCGTTATCCCGTCTGCGGGAACCACCTCGGGCTGGCTATAAATAGCCACCCGAGATCGCCTTCGACCAGCGCCAGTCACTCCACTTCACCAGAGCCTCTCCAAGCCGATAGAAGGACCCCGAGGAGGTCTCCTTCTCCGTCTCCGGCCGCCCCGGTTCGCTTCGGGCTCCGGCAGGATCCACGCTGGTGAGGGCTCCCCCACCTCCCTAACCCTGCCCGTAACCTCCTAGGGCACCCAGTCACCTAACCCGCGCCTCAATTTGGTCCTTGCAGCCTTCCCCGACGAGATCCAACATCACCCGAGCCGCCGTCCGCCGGAGTAGAGGCCACCGTCGACGTGGTGCTCGCCGATGGCCACCTCCACCACCCACAGACGCGGGAGGGCACGCTGATCACGTAGGTACCTTCACCTCCCCCTGCCTCACCGTGGATCGCCGCCGGCGACCACCACAAGCTTCGGGCGCCGGCACGCTCTGTTTCCCCCTTTCAAATTTTCAAACCTGACGGGTGGGACTTCCCCGTCAGCTTTTTCTCTTTTCGAATTGTTTTCTGAAAAACGCCTTTAGGCAAAATACGCCTTCCCCTCTGGGCTGGCGTGTTCTTAACCGAATCATTTTCTGTTTTTATAAAATGAACCCTGGAAACTTTCTGTTTCATTATAGAAAGGTCCCTGGACTAAAACCCTAATAACTTTTAAACATAAAATGATTTTTATTTGATTCTTTTTCTGTCATCTTTATTTTTCTGTCTAGTTTTTTATCGTATTTATTTGAAAAATATTTGGAACACTTTTTGTGCACGCATGGTATTTATGTAGTATCCGATTTTTCTTTAATACGTAGATACCGGGAGGAGTAAAGGAGACGCGTACTTCGCCGAGCTAGGCTCCGACTTCTCCGAACCAGGCAAGCATGTTTGAACCTTTGATATGATGAGTGTTTTGCATGTTTGCTTGAGTAGTTTTCTCATGGCATGTTTATATGAGCATTTGTGAACGTTATGTGCATGCAAGGCAAGCTACCGGTGAGCTTCGAAGTTGATGTGTTCTTATGATGATAAGATAACACGATCATGTGGTGACATGATGTAGGATCTAGAAGTAGATGTGTCTAGAGGGGGGTGATTAGACACTTAGTGCTAAAGTTGCAATTTTTAAGCTTTTTCGGTTTAAGTGGAGTTTAGGCACAATTTCAACACACACAATACATATCAAGCAAGCATGCAAAGAGTATATGAGCAGCGGAGTGTAAAGCATGCAACTTGCAAGAATGTAAAGAGAAGGGTTTGGAGAATTCAAACGCAATTGAAGACACGGATGTTTTTCCCGTGGTTCGGATAGGTGGTGCTATCCTACATCCACGTTGATGTAGACTTCAACCCACGAAGGGTAACGGTTGCGCGAGTCCACACAGGGCTCCACCCAAGGGCAACGGTTGCGCGAGTCCACACAGGGATCCACCCACGAAGGGTCCATGAAGAAGCAACCACCCACAAAGGGTCCACGAAGAAGCAACCTTGTCTATCCCACCATGGCCATCGCCCACACAGGACTTCCCTCACTAGCGGTAGATCTTCACGAAGTAGGTGATCGCCTTGCCCTTACAAACTCCTTGGTTCAACTCCACAATCTTGTCGGAGGCTCCCAAGTGACACCTAGCCAATCTAGGAGACACCACTCTCCAAGAAGTAACAAATGGTGTGTAGGTAATGAACTCCTTGCTCTTGTGCTTCAAATGATAGTCTCCCCAACACTCAACTCTCTCTCATAGGATTTGGATTTGGTGGAAAGAGGGTTTGAGTGCAAAGCAACTTGGGAAGGCTAGAGATCAAGATTCATATGGTAGGAATGGAATGTCTTGGTCTCAACACATGAGTAGGTGGTTCTTTCTCAGAACATATGAGTTGGAATGGTGCGTGTGTTCTGGTAGCTCTCTCTTTGAATGAGGAGGAGGTGGAGGGGTATATATAGCCTCCACACAAAATCCAACTGTTACACACAGTTTTCCAATCTCGGTGGGACCGACTCAATAAACTCGGTCAGACCGAAAATGTAAACCTAGTGACTGTTAGTGATTTCGGTGGGACCGACTGGATCAACTCGGTGGGACCGATGTGCTAGGGTTAGGGTAAATCCAAAACTCGGTTTGACTGATTACTCAAACTCGGTGGGACCAATTTGGGTAATAAGTGAAACTGAGATTTGGTCAAGCAAACTCGGTGGGACCGATTGCATATCTCGGTGGGACCGAGAATATTGCAATGGGTAACAGAGAGTTTGCAAGCCCATCTCGGTGAGACCGAGATCCCATCGGTGAGACCGAACTGATTAGGGTTTGGAAGTGGCTTATGACAAGTGAAACTCGGTGGCGCCGGATAGGAAGAATCGGTAGGACCGAGTTTGGCTTAGGGTTTAGGTCAAATGTGGAAGTGGGAAAGTAGCCGAGGATTTTGGAGCATATCATTAAGCACATGAAGCAAGAGGCTCATTAAGCAACACCTCATCCCTCCTTGATAGTATTGGCTTTTCCTATGGACTCAATGTGATCTTGGATCACTAAAATGTAAAATGAAGAGTCTTGAGCTTGAAGCTTTAGCCAATCCTTTGTCCTTAGCATCTTGAAGGAGTTCCCACAACCTTTAGTCCATGCCACTCCATTGTTGAACTTATCTGAAACATGCTAGATAGAAGTGTTAGTCCAACAAGAGATATGTTGTCATCAATTATCAAAACCACCTAGGGAGCACTTGTGCTTTCAATCTCCCCCTTTTTGGTAATTGATGGCAACATACATCAAAGCTTTAGATAAAGATATAAAGAACAGCAAGTAAAGCTTTGGAAGGACATGTAACAAGCATAGGCTCCCCCTACATGTATGCACTCATGTAAATATGAAATATAGAGGCATGTGAGAGCATAACCATGACAGAGTAGGCAATGTGTTACATGTATCTTGGCCATATGCATTAGAGCAAAAGATTATCAAGGAAAAATACCTTCATGCTCATGAGTCCTTCTTGCAAACAGTATGTACATAAGCAAGAACTCCTCATACTCATGATTTTGATGCATATACTTACCTTGTGGTCTTGAGTTGGCTTAGGATGGAATGAACCTGCACAAACAAAGTTAGATAACACAGGTACATCCACTAGCCAGAGCAAACAAAAGAAACCACAAGAATACCAAGATTGGGATGACATGTAGAGAGTGAGTACAAGGTACCATATAGAATTCAACATGTCCCCAAGAATAAAGATATGCAATGAATTTGACTGATTTCTTTCCCTTAGGTGTCTTTCTCCCCCTGAATCTTACATGGGATATTGGGAGAAGATAGGAAACAGAAAACCAGAGCTGAAAGATATGAATAGAACTTAATTCAAATGAGTTCATATGAACATGTCTTTCCCCCAAAAAGACATGTGGCATCTATCCTCTTGAACATCAAGCATCTGGGATCCTTGAGTATTTTCCCTCCCTGGAAATCTCTCTCTCCCCCTTAACAACATCTGGGATCCTTGAGACTTTCTCTCCCCCTTGAGGTCTCTCTCTCCTACAAGCTTTGATGTGATCTCTCTCTCCCCCTTTGACATCAATTTCCAAGAAGGTTTTTCCTGGAATCCGTCGAATAGGTTTGGTCCTTGAGATTCAGCACAAAGCACAGGATAAAATTGTGATGCTTGTAGAGGACAAGATTCATTGAGTGGAGCTGGATCAGAAGAGATGTAGAACAAGTGGCAAACTGTTTTTCTGATTGCAAAGTCGGTGGCACCGAGTGGCATATTTCGGTGGTACCGAAAAGATTCGGTTGGACCGAAAATTGCAAGTCAGTGAAACTGAGTTTACACAGAGAAAAACACTTGTCACCGCAGCTCACTAGTCAAGTAAGATATCACAAATATTTGCAATGAATTAGCTGAAAGATTTGCAAGGAATTTGATGCAGAAATATGCAGAACAAAAATCAAAAAGAAAAGAGTGAAATTTTTTGATGAAGTTTTTTTTGTTTGAAAGAGAAGGAAACAAATATGCAAGGGACAAATGCAATAACTCAGAAAAGAACACAAGAGAACTTCATCTAGAATCGGGCGGTGACATAGTCACCTATGTTAGAGTATATTGACTTAGGATTCAAGTGAGAAAACTTGATCATAGGTCATACTCATCGTTTAAGCTCAAAATGGGGTTACCATTTTTCGTTTAAGCATCTTGATGTATTCATATCTTGTTGAGTTGCTTTGACTCATGTCTTGGAGTAAAGCTTCTCTAAGATGGAATGACATACCTTGGGTGGTGATGTGGTTCTTGCTCATGTAGTTGAACTTGTGTGGGTGCTCAAGGTTGATGTAGTTCATCAAGAGTTGGGAGCACCACTTGGAGTTTGAGTTCATCTACCTACATGGGTTAGTTCTTGCAAGGAAGAGCACTTGTGTATCCAAAAATGACAATCATGAAGCTTAATATAGAATTTGTCAAAGGATATGTTTGAATGGTTTTGTGCTTCCTTGTCTTCAACCACTACTGTGTAGAGTCTTGGTGATGTAGAGATTGCTCAAGATATGAGTGAGTCGCAATCTCATGGAATTAGATTCAACCAAGCACCTACATGGGTTAGACAACATGCAAGGTGCAAATATATCCAAGACATAAGATAGTTATCATAAGAGATACATCATGGATTAGTCATAAGCTCATGTCTTGCATGTATCCAATGGAGTTTCTACTCCAAGTTCGAAGCATCAATGATGTTCAATTCTCCTCTCAACCTGCAAAACACTTTCTCATCAAGCGGTTTAGTGAATATATCCGCTAATTGCTTATCGGTGCGAACATGCTTAAGATTGATGTCACCCTTAGCAACATGATCTCGAATGAAATGATGACGAACTTCAATATGCTTAGTTCGAGAATGTTGTACAGGATTATGACCAATTTTGATAGCACTTTCATTGTCACAAAGCAGTGGAACATGTTTCACATAAATCCCGTAATCTTTAAGAGTTTGGGTCATCCAAAGTAATTGAGCACAACATGAACTAGCGGCAATGTATTCCGCTTCGGCGGTGGATAAGGATACTGAGTTTTGTTTCTTGGAAGACCAAGACACAAGAGATCTACCAAGAAATTGACAAGTACCCGAAGTGGACTTTCTATCAACCTTGTCTCCGGCATAATCCGAGTCAGAATAGCCAACAAGATCAAAACAAGACCTCTTAGGATACCAAATGCCAAAATTTGGTGTATGGATTAAATATCTCACTATCCTTTTCATAGCCTTAAGATGACAATCTTTAGGAGCAGCTTGATATCGTGCACACATGCACACACTTAGCATAATATCGGGACGTGAAGCACATAGGTATAACAATGAACCAATCATAGAGCGATAAACCTTTTGATCAACCGGTTCACCATCTTTGGTCAAATCATTATGTCCACTAGTAGGCATGGGTGTAGACATACCTTTGCATTCTTGCATATTGAACTTCTTGAATAAGTCCTTGGTGTACTTTGTTTGAGAGACAAATGTACCTTCCTTAGTTTGCTTGATTTGCAACCCGAGAAAGAATTTGAGTTCACTCATCATAGACATCTCAAACTTCTCTGACATTAGCTTTACAAACTTTTCACTAAAGAGAGGGTTAGTTGAACCAAATATGATATCATCAACATAAATTTGGCATACGGATAGTTCTCCATTAACCCTTTTAGTAAAAAGAGTAGAATCAATTTTACCAATTTCAAAACCACTTGTAGTAAGGAACTTGGTCAAGCATTTATACCATGCTCTAGGAGCTTGTTTAAGACCATAAAGAGCTTTGTGAAGTTTGTAAACATGATTTGGTTTCTTAGGATTGACAAAGCCGGGAGGTTGTTTGACATAAACTTCCTCCTCTATTTCACCATTTAGAAAAGCACTCTTAATGTCCATTTGGTACAAGGTGATATTATGGTGATTAGCATAGGCAAGTAAGATGCGAATGGACTCAAGTCTAGCAACGTGAGCATATGTCTCACCATAGTCCATACCTTCGACTTGTGTGTACCCTTGGGCGACGAGACGTGCTTTGTTGCGAACCACTTGTCCATCTTCATCTTGCTTGTTACGAAACACCCATTTGGTACCAATGATGTTGTGGTTGTTGTCGGGCTTCTCGACCAATGTCCAAACTTGGTTTGTCTCAAAATTATATAGCTCTTCATGCATAGCGTTTATCCAATCTGGATCATCCAATGCTTCTTCAACCTTCATAGGTTCAATGCTAGAGATGAATGAATAGTTTTCACAAAAGTTAGCTAAACGAGTTTTTGAGCGAGTGATTCTCCCGGTTTGTATATCATTGAGGATTTGCTCGACGGGATCATCTTTGGCAATTCTTGTTCGAACTCGTGAGAGCTTTTGCTTGGGTCTTCGTTGAGCATCTTCTTCATCTTGTTCTTCTTCTTGGCCTTCTTCATTGTTGACGTCGTCGTTCTCTTGTCGTGGTGGAGAAGGAGGTTGTTGATGTTCGTCTTGACGTATTTCCTCGTTTTCTTCATCTTGATGTGTCCCACCTGTGGATGCTTCCGTGTCGATTCTTGGTTCACCTTGTCGTGAAGTAGAAGCTTCCACTTGGACGGATGAAGTACTCTCCTTCACCTCCGTTGGACGAATTTTGCCAATGGACAAGTCTTGAATTGCTTCTGAAGGGTCTTTGTCTCCTACATCAATTGGCAATTGCTCTACTTGCGAGCCATTAGATTCATCAAACTTCACATCTACCATCTCTTCAACCTTTTGGGTGAAATTGTTGTAGACACGGTAAGTGTGAGAGTTTGATCCATAACCAAGTAGAAAACCTTCATGAGATTTAGGAGCAAACTTTGAACGACGATGCTTATCAAGAATGTAGCACTTTGAGCCGAATACTCGAAAGTATCCAACTTGAGGCTTGTTACCGGTGAGGAGCTCGTATGCCGTCTTGCCAAGCAGCTTGTGAAGATATAAGCGATTTGTTGCATGACAAGCTGTCTCAACCGCTTCTGCCCAAAAGTGCTTTGGCGTCTTGTATTCATCAAGCATCGTTCTTGCCATTTCGATGAGCGTCCGGTTCTTCCTCTCAACAACTCCATTTTGTTGAGGTGTGTACATAGCCGAGAACTCGTGTGAAATCCCTTCTTCGTCAAGAAAGGTGTCCACATTTGCGTTCTTGAACTCCGTTCCGTTGTCACTCCGAACCTTCTTGATCTTCACATCAAACTGATTTTGGGCCTTCCTAGCGAAGTTTCTGGACCTGCGACTTGTCATTAAGAAAGAACACCCACGTAAATCTTGAAAAATCATCAACTATAACTAGACCAAAGGAATTTCCACCGAGACTCTTGTAGGCGTTGGGACCAAAAAGATCCATGTGAAGTAGCTCGAGTGGCCTCCTTGTGGTCATGATGTTCTTCACGGGATGTCTTCCTCCAACCTGTTTACCTGCTTGACAAGCACTTCAAAGTCTATCCTTATCAAATATGACATCGTTGACTCCAAGGATATGATTTCCTTTAATAAGCTTGTCAAGGTTTCTCATGCCAACGTGACCTAGTCGTCTATGCCACAACCAACCTTTTGAGGATTTAGCAACAAAGCAAGTTTTAGGTTGTGATTTTTAGAGAAATCGACAATGTAAAGATCACCTCTACGCATACCCGTAAAGACCATTTTATGATTGTCTCGACGAAATACTTGGCAATCTACCTCAGTAAATAGGACATTCAAACCGAAATCAGCAAGTCTAGATACTAAAAGTAAGTTGTAGCCAAGAGATTCAACGAGCATGACATTTTGAATGGAACTATCATGTGAGATGGCCACCTTACCAAGGCCAACCACTTTACCCTTTGAATTATCACCAAAGGTTACATATTTTTGAGGGCCGTTGTTTTCAGCAAGCTCACGAAACATCTCTTCATCTCCGGTCATATGATCAGTACATCCACTATCAAGAACCCATTCCTTTCCTCCTGATTCATATCCCCGAAGATTTGCCATAAGACCAAAATGTCTCATTGCATCATCAAGATCGAAGTCACTATCATCATCATCATAATATTCATGTTCATCATTATCTTGTGACTCATCATTTCCTAGAGAGGGTAATTCATTAGATAAATGATTATCAAAGTGGTCACTTTTATGAATTCTTATAGCTTTGAATATGATATCATTAATGATTCCAACATCTCCTTTAGCATGCTTAAGATTGGCAAGTTCAAAAAGACATTTACCAAAACTAGGATCACTAGAGTTCATCTTACTCAAGGTAATAGATTTATGGAGAATTTCATCCAAAGTTTTCAAGGAATAATCGGGAAATCGTTCCTCAAGAAATTTCCATATGGTATAGGCACAATTGTGAGTAGGCAAACTAGCAATCAAATTTTTGGGCAATCCTCTAATGATGAGCTCAATAGTTCTAAGATTGCGAATCATGTCAATATCTTCATCTAGGGTAGGATGCAAGGGATCAATATGGGGTGCACAAGGGCTAGCAATATACTTGTTCAAATGATATTGATTGAAGATTACAAGCATCTCATTTTTCCACTCATGAAAATATTTTTCATCAAGAATAGGCACTCTATGTCTAAGACTCCCTAGAGTAGACACATCCATCTTCCTCCAATGGTGATTAAACCAAGGCAATGGAGACCAAAGCTCTGATACTACTTGTAGGATCTAGAAGTAGATGTGTCTAGAGGGGGGTGATTAGACACTTAGTGCTAAAGTTGCAATTTTTAAGCTTTTTCGGTTTAAGTGGAGTTTAGGCACAATTTCAACACACACAATACATATCAAGCAAGCATGCAAAGAGTATATGAGCAGCAGAATGTAAAGCATGCAACTTGCAAGAATGTAAAGAGAAGGATTTGGAGAATTCAAACGCAATTGAAGACACGGATGTTTTTCCCGTGGTTCGGATAGGTGGTGCTATCCTACATCCACGTTGATGGAGACTTCAACCCACGAAGGGTAATGGTTGCGCGAGTCCACACAGGGCTCCACCCAAGGGCAACGGTTGCGCGAGTCCACACAGGGCTCCACCCACGAAGGGTCCACGAAGAAGCAACCACCCACAAAGGGTCCACGAAGAAGCAACCTTGTCTATCCCACCATGGCCATCGCCACACAGGACTTGCCTCACTAGCGGTAGATCTTCACGAAGTAGGCGATCTCCTTGCCCTTACAAACTCCTTGGTTCAACTCCACAATCTTGTCGGAGGCTCCCAAGTGACACCTAGCCAATCTAGGAGACACCACTCTCCAAGAAGTAACAAATGGTGTGTAGGTAATGAACTCCTTGCTCTTGTGCTTCAAATGATAGTCTCCCAAACACTCAACTCTCTCTCATAGGATTTGGATTTGGTGGAAAGAGGGTTTGAGTGGAAAGCAACTTGGGAAGGCTAGAGATCAAGATTCATATGGTAGGAATGGAATGTCTTGGTCTCAACACATGAGTAGGTGGTTCTTTCTCAGAACATATGAGTTGGAATGGTGTGTGTGTTCTGATAGCTCTCTCTTCGAATGAGGAGGAGGTGGAGGGGTATATATAGCCTCCACACAAAATCAAACCATTACACACAGTTTTCCAATCTCGGTGGGACCGAATCAATAAACTAGGTCGGACCGAAAATGTAAACCTAGTGACCGTTAGTGATTTCGGTGGGACCGACTGGATCAACTCGGTGGGACCGATGTGCTAGGGTTAGGGTAAATCCAAAACTCGGTTTGCCCAATTACTCAAACTCGGTGGGACCGATTTGGGTAATAAGTGAAACTGAGATTTGGTCAAGCAAACTCGGTGGGACCGATTGCATATCTCGGTGGGACCGAGAATATTGCAATGGGTAACAGAGAGTTTGCAAGCCCATCTCGGTGAGACCGAGATCCCATCGGTGAGACCGAACTGATTAGGGTTTGGCAGTGGCTTATGACAAGTGAAACTCGGTGGCGCCGGATAGGAAGAATCGGTAGGACCGAGATTGGCTTAGGGTTTAGGTCAAATGTGGAAGTGGGAAAGTAGCTGAGGATTTTGGAGCATATCATTAAGCACATGAAGCAAGAGGCTCATTAAGCAACACCTCATCCCTCCTTGATAGTATTCGCTTTTCCTATGGAGTCAATGTGATCTTGGATCACTAAAATGTAAAATGAAGAGTCTTGAGCTTGAAGCTTTAGCCAATCCTTTGTCCTTAGCATCTTGAAGGAGTTCCCACAACCTTTAGTCCATGCCACTCCATTGTTGAACTTATCTGAAACATGCTAGATAGAAGTGTTAGTCCAACAAGAGATATGTTGTCATCAATTATCAAAACCACCTAGGGAGCACTTGTGCTTTCACATGATGGGTTGCAGGCTGGTATTGTTGAAGCATGCCAGTTCTATGTCAACCGTGAACTCCAGTTTCAACGTGGGTCAAGTCTCGATCCCGTTCGTTTTCCCTTCGTGCTGCCACATGTTTTCTGCAAAGAGTGCGGTTTAGTAAGTTGCAAACCTCTTTCCTGGTACACACCAAACAAAGGGACCGCGATGAGGGTTCCATGGCCCTGGATTAAAGCCAGTCATCCGGTCAGGGGGCATGGGTGTTTCCGATTGGGAGCGAGAGGGGGTCACCCCTTAGAGCGCGCGATATAAATTTGATCCCATGCTATTCGAGGTTGTAGCCTCCCCGTCTTAAGGTTTTTCTTGAACGTTGCCGAGGGTGATTCTTGGCAACGAAAGGTGGAATGGGTGTGTACTGGATAGACGTGTTTCTTCTAAAACACCGTAAACGGAACTATTCCTTGTGACTACCGAAATCCGTTGGCTGTGGTTAAAAGTACAAACTCTGCAGAGTCAAAACCATTCGAGTATCCATATCCATATCAAGGACTTGGACATCATCTCATTACCAGTCTCAGTGTTAAATCTCAATGTCAATCCCGGTAACAGTCTCCGGAGTATAAACATAAAACCGAGAGTGGTAAACTTGGTTGAAGGTTATTCATGTGAATGGACTAACCAGTTTATTATTATATGCTGAGTATTTCCTTGTGATGGTTTGAATTCATGAGCTACTTAAATTTGAATGATAAACTATAAGCCCTTTTCGTGATGTCGCTCAGACGTCCGACTGTGGCATTATTATTATTTACTTTTGATATAAGCCCTTTATGTGATGTCGCTTAGACGTCCGACTGTGGCGTTATGGTTATTTACTTTTGATATAAGCCCTTTATGTGACGTCGCTCAGACGTCCGACTGTGGCATTATTGTTATTTACTTTTGATATAAGCCCTTTATGCGATGTCGCTCAGACGTCCGACTGTGGCATTATTGTTATTTATTTTCATTATAAGCCCTTTCCGAGGTGTCGCTTAGACGCCCGACTGTGGCACGTCCTGTTATTTACTTTTCAATATAAGCCCTTTATGTGGTGTCGCCTTGATGCCCGACTGCGGCATGTTAAATTTGTTTTCACCTTTTGAGGCGTCGCTTCAGACACCCGATCGGTCTTCAGTTATTGTTATTGGGATTTCGGGAGGACTACCGCCTGATTTTCCTCTTATTTATCGTGCAGTGCAAATCTGTTATTTGATTGTGCATACTAACCTGCTCATGTGCATCATGTTTACATTTGTTATATCTTATGTCCGAACTGTCTTGCGAGTACATCAAAGTACTCACCTGGCTTGTTGATTTGGCCAGATGTTGACGAAGGCGATCTTATGGATGAAGAGTTCGATAGCGAGTCTGACGCCTAGAGGAGTCCCAGTCAGTCACGTTCGACCCTGGAGTTGTTCACTTGTATCATACACGCTTCCGCCACCCAAATAAAATCATCAAGCCACACTCCGTCGCTTGATGAGCTGTAAGATTTCAGAGTCATGTCACCCACTTCACGGTGACATATCCACCACCACCTTTTTTGCGAGTCAGTAGTTATGCCACCCTACCCTTGTGCCATATTCGCCTTTATGTATATAATATAGGCGTGCTTGTAATAAATTGTTGAGCATCCTCAGCTCAACCTTGTATAATATTAGTACTGCTGGATTCTGTATCAAGGTTTTGTCTGCCAGTAAGAAGAGTTCTTCTGTATTGGTTAATAAAAGGTCGGCTTTTCAATAAATGTTTTATTGAAAAGGTGGTCGTGACAAACTTGGTATCAGAGCCAGGCTGACTGTAGGAAGCCACTAGGTGCGACAACTAATCGGTTATTAGCTTACTTTATCAGTCTGCATATTGTAGCAATTTTCTGTTGGTCATCATAAATTTATGATTTGACTATTCGGGATTTTGTCTACTTTTGTAGATGGCGGGCAACGTTTGTGAGTCACAGGTGTTTGCCAATGTTCCTGAGGGGTTTGTCAAACTCCTCATCTCCATCACCAAGATCGCGATCGGGCCATCAGTCCGTCCGGAGTTCACACTCTACCGACACAAGCTCAGCGACAGTTTGTCTATGTACCAGGCATCAGTCCAGTTTAAGGGAGGACGCGCCGAGTTCCACCGCTTCCGATTCGTCGGGAGGGTCATGCCTACGGAGAGGCATGACATGCAGATGGCTGCACGTGAGGCAATAGCTCGCCTCCGGGATGTTCTTCCTTCAATGAAGACTCGTCGTTACCGCTACCTTCCATGCCACGTGCCATACACCTGCCACTATGCATTCGCTTGCGCCCAGGGAGAAAGAGATGTGGCTATTGAGATGCTTGTTGAGTACCTCAAGGCTCTCGAGGCAGCTTTCGACAACCTCGTGGACGACCTCGTAGCTGCTCGTATGGATTCCATCCATGGCTGCTCCGCCAACAGAAGGGAGCTCCTCCACATGGCACCACCACTGACGTTTGTCTCGTCCTCAGCATGATACACACCAGCCATCTTAGCCACTGCTCACCGCCTGCCTACCACTGAGGAGTTTGACCAGGTCATTGCTCCTACTTCCGTCAGAGCCGCACCACCTACCACACCCGCGCCAGCTCCACAACCCAGTACTTCGCGCCTGGAGCCTATTATTGAGGAAGAGGTTGAGTCTCCAGCACCACTGGGTCTTAACCTCGGCAGGCCAAAGGAGGTCTTCACCATCTCTGACTGAGCACACCTAGCAGCAGTGTGATGTGCCAGCTTGTATGATATGTTTATCTGTACATAGGTTTGGTGAGTAGTAGCTTGTTTGCGCATCATGTAGGGTCTCGGAGAAGTGCACTAGCCTAAATAACATGTCAGGAATGTGTACGCACATCCTGAGTGATGTATTGTATAATTATGGCTTGCATGTAAGATATGTACTGAGCGGTCCTTCTCCACGCGCAATCTAGTGTTTTCTTGACAAATGTTGAAGTTCTTGAAATTTCCGCCTTTGCAAAATTATTTATTTTATCACTGATTTTCTCATGAGTTTGCAAAAATTACTCCATAGTGAAAAATGTCTCGTCCCTAGACTCGTTCAATGCCAAACCCACCGGAGGAAAACTATGGTGCCCAGACGAGTAACAACTTCACACAGGGACAGTCAAGTCAGCAAGGCAGTGAGACAGCATTTACTCAAATATATCGCCTTTATGAGCAAAGCCAGCAGCAGCACCAGGAAATGAAGAACCAAGTTATCAATATGGGGAATCACCGTGAGCCTTATCAGCAGCACTTTAAATTGTCTGAATTACAGAAGACGCGTCCCCCAACATTCTCTCATACTGATAAACCTCTTGAGGCCGATGATTGGCTTCGAGACATTGAGAGGAAGCTGATTATTGCATAGTGCTCAGACCGTGAAAGGTACTTTATGCACCTCACTATCTCACGGGAGCAGTCGCGTCATGGTGGGAGAATTTCCTGCACATGCACCCCGATGAAAACAGTATCACATGGGAAGATTTTAAAGAAGGATTTCGTGGGGCGCACATTCCCAGGAGCATAATGAAGATCAAGAAAAGGGAATTTGACGACCTCAAGCAGAGGAGTATGACAGTGACTGACTACAATAGTCAGTTTACCCTATTATCTCGTTATGCCAACGAAGAACGCATGACGGAGGACAAAAAGATGGAGAAGTTTCTGGATGGTCTGGCACCAGCACTTAAATGCCAGCTGGTCGTACACACCTTTCCAGACTTCAAAATGCTTGTGGACAAGGCCATTACATTGGAAAATGAGCGCCACAGCTTGGAGGAATTTCGCAAGCGGAAAAGGGACCAGGTCACACATGCTCGCAACAGCCGGCACAAGACTGAACCTCAGAAGATTGGAGCAAACCGACCCACAACCAATGTTCCGCGGCCAATCAAAAAATTTCACGCAAGGGACAAGGATTTTACGTATCGCCCAGGCGTCACTTGCTACGCTTGTGGAGAGGAAGGGCACTATGCTAAACAGTGCCCAAAGTCAAGAAACTCGGCCCCAAAACCGAACAACAATGGAAGCAATTCAGCACCCAAGCGCAACAACTTCAACCCCAACAATAATCACAAGAAGGGTCACCTGAAACATGTGACCAAGGAGGAAGCACAGAATGCCCCGGATATCGTACTCGGTACATTCCCTGTCAACACAATACCTGCCACGATTTTGTTTGATTCTAGAGCTTCTCGCTCGTTCATTTCGAAGAGTTTTGCTCTGCAACATGATTTTTCGATACGCCCTTTGGAAAAATCCATGATCATCAAGTCCCCTGGGAATAAGCAAGTCACTCAGAGTTACTATCAAGGTGTGGTTATTGAGCTCAAAGGACTAAAGTTTCAAGCAAACCTCATCATATTGGAAAATAAAGGACTGGAGGTTATCCTAGGAATGGATTGGTTAACCACCAACAAGGGATTTATCGATTGCTTCAATCGGAATGTTATTCTCACTCACCATCACGGGAAGACAATAAAAGTCGCAGCCCAAGAAAGACCAGGATCACGACATCCAAGATTAAATAAGGTGGACACATCAGAGTTAAGCAAAGTTCCAGTGGTATGTGAGTTCCCCGATGTTTTTCCCAAAGAATTGCCAGGCATGCCGCCAGATCGGGAAATAGAATTCAGCATTGAATTAGCACCTGGAACCACCCCCATTTACAAGAAGCCATATAGAATGGCACCATCCGAGTTGGTGGAGTTAAAGAAGCAAATAAAGGAGTTGCTGGACAAAGGATTTATACGAGCCAGCTCCTCACCTTGGGGTTTGCCAGTATTATTTGCCAAGAAGAAGGATGGGACACTGAGATTATGCATAGACTATCGAGCACTCAATATGGTCACCATCAAAAATAAATATCCGATGCCCTGGATAAATGATTTATTTAACTAGCTCGCGCAAGCCAAAGTCTTCTCAAAAATTGATTTAAGGTCAGGATATCACCAATTAAAAGTCCGGATAGAAGATATTCTCAAGACAACATTCACCTCCAGATACGGACTGTATGAGTTTACGGTAATGCCGTTTGGACTAACAAATGCCCCCGCATATTTTGTCCACCTCATGAACAAAGTGTTTATGAAATATATGGACAAATTTGTTGTGGTGTTCATTGACGATATTCTGGTATACTCTAAGACACCAGAAGAGCATGCAGAACATCTCAGGATTGTGCTGGGAGAATTAAGGAAGCACCAGTTATACGCCAAGTTCAGCAAATGTGAGTTTTGGTTAAGACAGGTCGGCTTTTCTAGGCCACGTATTGACCCAAGAAGGTGTCGCCGTGGACCCAGAAAAAGTCAAGGCCGTACTCGGCTGGAAACCACCAGCCAACGTAATAGATGTCCGCAGTTTTCTGGGAATGGCTGGATACTACCGAAGGTTTATTGAGGGATTCTCCACCATAGCGAAGCCAATGACACAGTTACTCAAGAAGGAGAAGAAATTTGTATGGACTGAAGCTTGCGAGAAGAGTTTCCAAGAGCTCAAGAAGAAATTAACAACCGCACCAGTGTTAGTTATACCAGACATACACAAAAGTTTTGAAGTGTATTGTGACGCATCCCGGAAAGGTCTCGGATGTGTGCTGATGCAAGAAGGCATGGTTGTCGCATACGCTTCAAGGCAACTTCGAAAGCATGAAGAAAATTATCCCACTCATGACTTAGAATTGGCAGCAGTCATTCATGCACTCAAGGAGTGGAGACACTTTTTGCTTGGAAATCGTTGTGAAATATATACGGACCACAAAAGTCTCAAATATATTTTCACACAGCCAGAGCTCAATTTACGGCAATAGCGCTGGTTGGAATTAGTGAAAGACTATGATGTTGGCATCCACTACCACCTAGGAAAGGCAAACGTAGTGGCAGATGCTCTTAGTCGAAACCCCAGCTTGGACAACAACAGTCTACCAGACTTGAGACCTGAATTTCAACAGGAGTTCACTAAACTCAACTTGATGATGGTCAGGGAAGGCACTGCGTCAAATTTGGAAGTGCAACCCACCCTTGTGGAGCAGGTTAAGAAAGCTCAGCAAGGACACCCCAGCATCGAAGGCATAAAAAGAAAAGTGAGTATGGGCAAGGCCTCGGAATTCGTCGTAGACGATGAAGGGATATTGTGGTACGGAGACAGGCTTTGCGTGGCAAATATAGAGGACCTCAAACAGCAAATCCTAACCGAAGCCCACACCGCCCCATATTCGATCCACCCTGGAGGAACCAAAATGTATAAGGACATTCAGGAAAGGTTTTGGTGGCACAGTATGAAAAGGGACATAGCTACCTTCACTGCATGTTGCGATTCCTGTCAACGCATAAAAGCCGAACACCAAAAACCAGCCGGACTACTGCAACCTAACAGGGTACCTGAGTGGAAATGGGACGAAATAGGGATGGATTTCATTGTCGGGCTACCTCGGTCACAACACGGAAATGATGCCATATGGGTCATCACCGATAGATTAACCAAGGTGGCACATTTCATTCCAGTGAAGACAACCCATACCACTCAGAAGCTTGCCAAGATTTATCTCGCCCGTATCGTTTGCCTGCATGGAGTTCCAAAGACTATAATATCCGACAGAGGCACTCAGTTCGTCTCGAAATTCTGGGATCATTTACAACAGGCTTTGGGAACTCAGCTAGCATTCAGTACAGCCTGCCACCCCCAGACTGATGGACAAACTGAACGCGTGAACCAGATTCTAGAGGACATGCTGAGAGCATGTGTCCTCACCTATGGTACCAGTTGGGAAGAAAGTCTGCCATATGCCGAGTTCGCATACAACAACAGTTACCAATCCAGCCTACAAATGGCACCTTTTGAAGCCCTGTACGGACGGAGGTGTCGTACCCCATTAAATTAGTCAGAGACAGGAGACAGCCGTATCTTCGGCCCAGACATGCTCAAGAAAGCTGAAGAGAAAGTCAGACTCATCAGGGACCGACTCAAGATAGCGCAAAGTCGACAAAAGAGCTATTACGATCAGAAGCACCGTGAAGTCAGCTTTGAACCCGGTGAATATGTGTACCTACGAGTATCCCCTATGAGGGGCCTGCAACGGTTCAAGGTTAAAGGAAAGCTAGCACCAAGATTCATTGGACCCTTCTGTGTGGTTGCACGGAGAGGCACCATGGCCTACCAGCTAGATCTACCCAAGGAGCTGTCAGACATCCACGACGTGTTCCACGTCTCGCAATTAAGGAAATGTGTAAGCAACCCAGAGAAGCAGGTATCTCATGAAGACATTGACGTGCAACCAGACCTCACCTACAGGGAACGACCAATAAAAATCTTAGAGGAGTCTGAAAGGAGGACCCGTCAGAAAACAATTAAGTTTTTCAGAGTCCAGTGGAGCAATCACACCGAAGATGAGGCAACATGGGAAAGAGAGGATTTTCTTCGGGCAGAACACCCACACCTGTTTGAGGATCAACTGAAATCTCGGGGACGAATTTTTCCTAAGGGGGTAGGTGTTGTGACACTCCAAAAATTTTATTTGGTTTTTATCAAAAACTTTATTTGATTTGGAGGAGACTATTTAAAATTTTTGGAAGCCATTTAAATTTTTTCTTAAACCTCTCCCTCTCAAAACTTTCATGGAAAATATTTTGATACTCTTCTCAACTTGGACTTTTGGTCTTGAGAGCTCTTCACTTTGTCAAGTTTCTGCAAAAATTTTATTTTTTAAATCTTTTCTACTAAAAGGGAAAACCCTAAGGATTTTGGGTTTATCCTCCTCTCATTTCAAAATTTTACCCTCTTTTACCATGTCTCTTTTTGACATCTGCCCTCCATAACCTTTCCCTCCACTTTGGGTCAAGTCTAGTATTCATTCCCAACAAGTCCAACCCATTTTTGAATTTTTATTCCATTTATTTTGCTCCAAAACTATTTCTGCCACTATTTATGGACCTAGGTGCTTTTCAAAGGAAGTACCATTTTTTAATTTGAGTTTTGATCCCAAACCAACTCCTCTGGCTAGTCCTTGGCACCCCCAACCAAGATCCATCTTGATCCACTCTGCTTCAGTTCAAAATTTTCTAAATTTTCCCACTGCAAGTTTGGACCAGATTCATCCTTTTGGTGAAATTCGTATTTTTCCTTCTCCAAAAATTCTACCAAAAATCAGGCAGCCCCCAGGTGCACTGAGAGGCCATCCCACCAAAGATAAGCTCAAGGAAAATTTCCCACATGCCAAAATCATTTCATCGAACACCTGGCAGGCACTGTTGCTGTTCAGTTTCAGTAAATTCAGATTTTCTTCAGTGTTCAGTCGGCCGTCAGTGTCGTTTTCTTCAGAGACTCGGCATCGATCTCACCAGTGCACACTTGGCACCTTGCGCACTGCACCCCCTCCTTATCCAGAGCGCCGCACACTCACTTGGCCGGGCGCGGACGTCGGTGGCGACGTGGCTCGCCAGCGCCGGCTACTTCTGCGGTGGCAGAGCCACCCGTGGCGGACGACAGGGCGCAGCAGCAGCTTTCGGCGCCGTCTGGCACCGCCTAAACCACCCAAGGCCTCCGCGTGGCCTTCTGCTCTCCTGCACGCACCGCAGCACCGTCGTCGTGGCCTGGAGAGCATAGGGCGCGCCCTCTGCCGCCAACTGGCCCGCGGAGCACCGTTCTAACGAAACCGCGGAGCAGGCCTAATCCCAGCGAGGTTAGCGTGTGAATGGAACCAGTAGACCTCCACACTGATGCCCATCCACCTAATCCACCCGTCCGGTCAACGATTCGCCGTAATCGTCGTCGGTGTTATCCCGTCCGCGGGAACCGCCTCGGGCTGGCTATAAATAGCCACCCCGAGCTCGCCTTCGACCAGCGCCAGTCACTCCACTTCACCAGAGCCTCTCCAAGCCGACAGAAGGACCCCGAGGAGGTCTCCTTCTCCGTCTCCGGCCGCCCCGGTTCGCTTCGGGCTCCGGCACGATCCACGCCGGTGAGGGCTCCCCCACCTCCCTAACCCTGCCCGTAACCTCCTAGGGCACCCAGTCACCTAACCCGCGCCTCAATTTGGTCCTTGCAGCCTTCCCCGACGAGATCCAACATCACCCGAGCCGACGTCCGCCGGAGTAGAGGCCACCGTCGACGTGGTGCTCGCCGACGACCACCTCCACCACCCACAGACGCGGGAGGACACGCTGATCATGTAGGTACCTTCACCTCCCCCTGCCTCGCCGTGGATCGCCGTCGGCGACCACCGCAAGCTTTGGGCGCCGGCGCGCTCTGTTTCCCCCTTTCCAATTTTCAAACCTGACGGGTGGGACCTCCCCGTCAGCTTTTTCTCTTTTCGAATCGTTTTCTGAAAAACGCCTTTAGGCAAAATACGCCTTCCCCTCTGGGCTAGCGTGTTCTTAACCGAATCATTTTCTGTTTTTATAAAATGAACCCTGGAAACTTTCTGTTTCATTACAGAAAGGTCCCTGGACTAAAACCCTAATAACTTTTAAACAGTAAATGATTTTGATTTGATTCTTTTTCTGTCATCTTTATTTTTCTGTCTAGTTTTTTATCATATTTATTTGAAAAATATATGGAACACTTTTTGTGCACGCACGGTATTTATGTAGTATCCGATTTTTCTTTATTACGTAGATACCGGGAGGAGTAAAGGAGACGCGTACTTCGCCGAGCTAGGCTCCGACTTCTCCGAACCAGGCAAGCATGTTTGAACCTTTGATGTGATGAGTGTTTTGCATGTTTGCTCGAGTAGTTTTCTCATGACATGTTTATATGAGCATTTGTGAATGTTATGTGGATGCAAGGCAAGCTACCGGTGAGCTTCAAAGTTGATGTGTTCTTATGATGATAAGATAACACGATCATGTGGTGACATGATGGGTTGCAGGCTGGTATTGTTGAAGCATGCCAGTTCTATGTCAACTGTGAACTCCAGTTTCAACGTGGGTCAAGTCTCGATCCCGTTCGTTTTCCCTTCGTGCTGCCACATGTTTTTTGCAAAGAGTGTGGTTTAGTAAGTTGCAAACCTCTTTCCTGGTACACACTAAACAGAGGGACCGCGATGAGGGTTCCATGGCCCTGGATAAAGCCAGACATCCGGTCAGGGGTCATGGGTGTTTCCGGTTGGGACCAAGAGGGGGGCACCCCTTAGAGCGCGCGATATAAATTTGATCCCATGCTATTCGAGGTTGTAGCCTCCCCGTCTTAAGGTTTTTCTTGAATGTTGCTGAGGGTGATTTCTGGCAACGAAAGGTGGAACGGGTGTGTACTAGATAGACGTGTTTCTTCTAAAACACCGTAAACGGAACTAGTCCTTGTGACTACCGATATCCGTTGGTTGTGGTTAAAAGTACAAAGTCTGCAGAGTCAAAACCATTCGAGTATCCATATCCATATCAAGGACTTGGACATCATCTCATTACCAGTCTCAGTGTTAAATCTCAGTGTCAATCCCGGTATCAGTCTCCGGAGTATAAACATAAAACCGAGAGTGGTAAACTTGGTTGAAGGTTATTCATGTGAATGGACTAACCAGTTTATTATTATATGCTGAGTATTTCCTTGTGATGGTTTGAATTCATGAGCTACTTAAATTCGAATGATAAACTATAAGCCCTTTTCGTGATGTCTCTCAGACGTCCGACTGTGGCGTTATTATTATTTACTTTTGATATAAGCCCTTTATGTGATGTCGCTCAGACGTCCGACTGTGGCGTTATGGTTATTTACTTTTGATATAAGCCCTTTATGTGACGTCACTCAGACGTCCGACTGTGGCATTATTGTTATTTACTTTTGATATAAGCCCTTTACGCGATGTCGCTCAGACGTCCGACTGTGGCATTATTGTTATTTATTTTCATTATAAGCCCTTTTCGAGGTGTCGCTTAGACGCCCGACTGTGACACGTCCTGTTATTTACTTTTCAATATAAGCCCTTTATGTGGTGTTGCCTTGACGCCCGACTGCGGCATGTTAAATTTGTTTTCACCTTTCGTGGCGTCGCTTCAGACACCCGATCGGTCTTCAGTTATTGTTATTGGGATTTCGGGAGGACTACCGCCTGATTTTCCTCTTATTTATCGTGCAGTGCAAATCTGTTATTTGATTGTGCATACTAACCTGCTCATGTGCATCATGTTTATATTTGTTATATCTTATGTCCGAACTGTCTTGCGAGTACATTCAAAGTACTCACCTGGCTTGTTGATTTGGCCAGATGTTGACGAAGGCGATCTTATGGATGAAGAGTTTGATAGCGAATCCGACGCCTAGAGGAGTCCCAGTCAGTCACGTTCGACCCTGGAGTTGTTCACTTGTATCATACACGCTTCCGCCACCCAAATAAAATCATCAAGCCACACTCCGTCGCTTGATGAGCTGTAAGATTTCAGAGTCATGTCACCCACTTCACGGTGACATATCCACCACCACCTTTTTTGCGAGTCAGTAGTTATGCCACCCTACCCTTGTGCCATATTCACCTTTATGTATAATATAGGCGTGCTTGTAATAAATTGTTGAGCATCCTCAGCTCAACCTTGTATAATATTAGTACTACTGGATTCTGTATCAAGGTTTTGTCTGCCAGTAAGAAGAGTTCTTCTATACTGGTTAATAAAAAGGTCGGCTTTTCAATAAAAATTTTATTGAAAAGGTGGTTGTGACATACGATGATTCCTTGCACTTGGGGATTATCACATACTGAACTTCGTCATACGCATGACCCCCGTGCAAATCGTATATGCATTGCCCTTTCGTCTGCGAAACATCCATATTTCTTTAACTATGGTGGAACCCAAAGAACTGTTAGCACTTCGTTGATCTGTCAATCAGCATACTCAGGAGTAGCATGAAAGGATCGCGGATTGCCAGAACTTTGTGAGATTCCACCATGCCGTCAAGATCAGGATTATGCAAATTCAAGGGAAGCAATAGGAACATCAGGTAACAGATTTCATCTGCTACCCGCACAAATAATTTTCAGTAACAAAACTCATCTACAACCTAATTATATTGTGCAACACCCATACATCTCTATGTATTCTAGATCGCAACCTGCATCTACGCATAGCACGGCTCATGATGCCACTGTAGGGTAACGTAGCAGAAAACAAAAAAATTCGACCTACGCACCAGCCCAGGACCACTATGGAGACTGCATACAAGGTTTGATCTTTTCGTTACCGACTAGTAGCAGAGCGGAAGTTGAGTCGATGACGATCAGCGGTGCAGATCCCCGCAGCTAGGATTTACAACCTCGCAACCGCGAGGATGTACTCCCTCATCTGCCCAACGGACAACCCTCCGGAAGGCAGTCGAATAGTCCCTCGGACGGTGTCACGGACAGCCCTTCGGGAGGCACTCTCAAAACTCGGAAGGTCACTCGGACAGCCCTTCGGGAGGACTCACAGAACTCGGACCGTCACTTGGATAGCCCTTTGGGAGGCACTCTCAAAACAGCCCCTCGGGCGTAAAGATCGAAACTATGACCTCTCTACGGGGTTGCACACATATGGTGTCATCTATCTGGCAGGGCTTCACCGTCCAGAAATAGTTCCTGTCGGAACCCAGACAACCTTTCGGCTCTACGAAACTATTTTGCTGGGAGGGAGAGAGAGCCAGATCATGCATGTCATTTGTATGAAAGCAAGAGTGTGTCTTTAGGCAGCCCCCTCCACCCCTATTTATAGGCCAAGCCCAAGGGTGGCTTCTCCAAGAAGCCAAGGGGATACTACCAAAAGGCCCTCAAGGTGGCTTCTCCAAGAAGCCAAGCAAAAAGCACTTTCACTATTTATGATGACATTTTTCAGCGTCGGTTCGAACTGAAAATATTTACGTGGGATTAGAACATTTAAAGTACCCACTAAAATAATTTTCAACGCATTCTGAAAAAATTCCGGTTTAGTGATTTTCATCTGCGAAAAGCAAACAAGAATGCGTTTTCACTATTCATGAAGACAATTTTTCGCGTCCATTAAATCCGAAAATATTTCTGTGGGTCTTAGAATAATTCCAGTACCCACTAAAATGATTTTGGATTTGTTCTGAAACAATTTCATATTAGTGAATTTCATCTGCGAAAAACAACCAAAGCGGTACCGGCAGCTCCGAAACATTTTTGGTTTTTAGCCCCAAAAATTCCCTGAAGTTTTCAGAATAATTCTGGCACCCTCCAAGAATTATCAGGCGTGTCCCGAAACCAATTTGACTTAATGGTATATCCCGGAACAACTTTTTGGTGTTACGAAACTATTTCGCTATTCTCTCTCCGGAACTCTTCCATTGTCTCCGAAACTTTTTCGGCAAATTTCTCTTAGAATCCCTGTCTAGTATTCAGCAGATAGATGACCCTTAAGCGTGTGACCCTATAGGTTCGGTGAAGCATAGACATGACCGGAACACTTTCCGATCAATGATCAACATCGGAGCCGTGGACACCCATATTGACCCCTATACCCACACGAATGAATATTCGAGTGAACCTCCAGTTGCCATGGAAGAGCTCGGTTGACCAATGTACAACAGAACACTAAAAGAACTAAAGAAAGTATAAGACTTAACACTGTTTGTAAAATATCCTTTACAATTTTTCTAATTTTAATTAAATTTTATAACGTATGATTCTTTTGACAAAAGCAAACAATTTTAAAAACACAACTAATATGGCATTTTAATAAATGTATAAAGTGTAATAAGGGAAAATTTCCTAAAACTCTCAAACAAAATTCTTGAATGAAATTTCACATTTCAGAATAAATTTTAATATATATATATATATATATATATATATATATATATATATATATATATATATATATAGTG
>NC_041392.1:74193306-74205744 GCF_002162155.2 Triticum dicoccoides
AGAATAACTATTCCTCACCCAGGATGACGAATAACGCGACCCTATATACGGAACGTAAAATTACGGTGCATTGATGGTCGCGCTATTCGTCATCCTGGGTGAGGAATAGTTATTCTTCACCCCCTCTATTTTACCATCAATGCATCGTAATTTTACGTTCCATAAATTTTGTCTTATTTCCGACGCAAAAAGGGGCCGTAAGAAAATATATAATCAACATAAAAAATATTTTATGTTATGTAAAATTACAAACGTAAAAACATAGTCTAAAATACACATAAACTGCAAATTTTCTTGTCTTATGACCTATATTTTTATTTTTTTATGTCAAATTTTATGTAGTGAATCAATAGGAATATAACTATTTGAATTCAAAACGTAATTTAATTATGAAATGATCGTAAGATTACCTCGGATGAAGAATAACTTATTCTGCACCCTGGGTGATGAATAGTAACACTATAGTTATATATATATATATATTTTCATGAAATCTATTTTAGGGTATCTAATAATTATTAATGAAGTATATTAAAAATAATAATAAGCTATAAAAGATTTATCTATGTGGTATATGAGGAGCGAGAGTACGTACTCCCAGGAGTACACAACTAATTTTCTGTACTCTTGGGAGTATGTACTCCCACCTTTAATATACCTCGTATATGCATTGATTATATCCCTTATCATTTTCAATATACTTCATTAAATATTCTAAGATACCTCAATACAAGTTTTGTTGAAAAAAAAATCATTTACGACCTACTTTTTGCAATATACCTTTTTCACATACAAACAAATCAGTATATACGTAAACCTTTGAAAATATGAGGCACACATGATCTTTTTTCATGAAATCCATTTTAGGGTATTGTCGGGGATATACCCCGTGGTATAAACCGCCGGATGTATGACCCGGCTAGAGTTTGGCGATTCACTGGCAACCCACTTGGACATGGCGGTTTACGGTTCATTAGTAATCCGGCAGGCGAGTCAGAGGAGCGACAAGACCCGGTGGCCTAACGGGCGGTTTATGGAAGGCCGGATCATGCTATGGTGGGCCGGTTTAAGAGAAAAGGCGTGAGGAATATTTACTTTACAAGGAAGACCCGGACTTGTATCCGGTTTGTATTAGAAGGGAGACTAGTCCTAATCCTAATAGGACTCCACATGTAACCCGCCCCTTCAACATATATAAGGAGGGGCAGGGCTCCCCAAAGAGGGACAAGCTACAAGCAAGAAGAAACAATCTTAGGGCTAGACACAAAGAGGAGAGCCGGTTTACGGCGACTCCCTCGTGATGATAATGAGACCTAGCCTCAAACAGCATGTAGGGTTTTTACCGAATGATGTTTCCCGGGGCCCGAAGCTGTCTAAATCCCTGTCTTGTGTTGCGTCTCTCGATTCCACTCAACCCCTCTCAAGCTACCACATAGATGCGTTGGCCTCGCGACTAAGTCCTGACACTAAGGACATCTGACGTGACAATTCCACGACAGTTGGCGCCCACCGTGGGGCTTGCGCACGATGGTGATGAGTTCTTGGAGGGATCTTTCCCAGGGATCGAGAAGGTTGCGTTTGGTCGGAGGAAGATGAGCCGGCTGGGATGACAATTCAGATACTAGTTTCAGCACAAGGCGTCTCGTCTTGTGGAGGTCTCAAAAGCGATCTGTTCAGTTGAGATTGGGCTACGGCCGATTCGATCGTGTTGAAGATAACGAGGCGCCATTACAGGAAGGCGCCGGCTGTGCTATTGCTGTTGTTTTGTCGTTTAGAAAAGTAAAAAAAACTCGAAGCCTTGAGCGTGACGTTTCTAAAAGGCAAGTTTATCGATTGATGCGCGGTGTACAAAAAGGAAATAGGACTCTACCCAGGCAGATTGAACCAAGGCAAGTTTATCGATTGATGCGCGGTGTACAAAAAGGAAATAGGACTCTACCCAGGTTGATTGAACCGACGCTGGTCACCGCTCAGTAAGGATTACCGAGTCCGATTCAAATACAATCACAGATCCCAATACCCTCTCGCAGAAAGGGAAGACAAAAGCAAGTCAATGATGGTTTATGTTAGAACAATCAGCACATATGAAGGTGACCAAGGTTCATCAAGTTCTTCACGTGCTACTAGCTCCAAGAAACAAGTTGCCATATTATTCAATTCCTTCAGGGAGTCACGGGTCTAGGCCAAATTCAGATCATGTGTAACCGGTCACAGCTGCCTCTGCTGCCTCACCGAACGGCCTTACCTTCTCCCATGGAGCCGCCTCGCTGTCGCCGTGCCCCTCTCAACCCGCCGGCCGTGCTGAAGCGGCTGTAGCTCCGTCGACGCGCCAAGTCGCCGCTGTGACCCAAACCGGAACCGGATTGGAACACGTGCTCAGGTTTTACCTGCCAAGTCGCTCTCGCCTCCGCCTCGTGGACGGATGGCCTCAAGTCGCCGCTGCCATGTTTTTGCCTCGGATTTGTACTTTCGAGCCGCCGTGGAGACGCCCGCGTGCCCAGACTACTGCTCCGGCCGACTCTGGCGCCGCCCCGCGTCGCACCAGCACTGTTTCCACCCAGCTGCCGTGGTTTTCGAGGGACCTATGAGTTGCCATTACAGTCACGCGTCGAGCCGGATTTTCCCTTTTCCGCCGTTGCGTTTCCTGAACCGTCAAGTCTCCTCAAGCTGGTCCTGCCTTGCAATGCACGTGTCTTTGTCCATCTTCAGGAACGTTTACTGCCGCAAAGGGGCCTCCTATTTTTGAAGCTGCCATCTCTACTCATAGATCTTGCAATACACCAAATGATGTTGAGTTGGAACATGAGATTGGTAACGAATTTGATGCAGTAGCAACTAAACTTGGAGCAGTACAGTCAGGATTACAGGTGTGTTCCGAAAAAAAAATGATGATGAAGAAATTATTTTTACCTGCAGCGGCAGAGAAGTTACCAAGAGTACTTACCCAGCTATCCCTTAATGGACATATATTCAGCCTATACAAATATCTACTGTTGGGTGATGAGCAGTCGGCAGACCGGCTGCTATTCAGAGCTGGCTGGTGGTCACCGGCCGTCAATGGAACATGTTCATAAATCTAAGGTTGTTTATCCTGATGATGCCATTACCTCCACGCCTTCTTCCTGGTGCTACTGTACAACCTCAGTTGTTTGTGCTTTGAGATGACCAGTGGGCTACTGACTGGATTACGCTCGAGAAGTTGAAAGTAGTGATGCCACAAAACAATGCAAGTATGGAGCGCTGGACAAGCCACCACAACATTGTCCACGACCGGCGTTGTTCCAAGTCGTCGCGCGTCCGTTGCGAGCTGCCTCTACTTCATCATTCATGATCTTGCCTCACGCCGCCTCCGCCGAGGCATTGGGCGAGCGGTTAACTCGCTGTTGAAATCACTGGAGGTGATCTACGGATGGAATATACAACTCCGTCTATCATCCAGATGAATCCGGTGATATCCCTCTAAGTCTGTTTCAATTAAAACATATTGTTTACATCAAAAAACAATTACACTGGTCTATGGTAATTTTTTTTCCGCAGGACCATTATTCATTACAAAGGTGTGGCAAGGGGGCAAGCGTCAGCATTACTTTTCACTAGCGCTCGTCTATGCCTAGATGCTCGACGGGTACATGTGCAAATCGACGCCCCGGTACATCAAACATGATGAGGTTGACTCGCCCGTTCGCGCGGTTTACCGTACCTACGATTGACTCGCCCCTCCGAACCGGTTTACAACGCCACGGATGGCTCATCTGTCTGCTCCCGCAGCCGACTCGCCCATGATTGATTTCAGCTTCATCATGGTGGTCATCAACTCCGCGCTGGATAATCACTAGCCTGGCATACAAGAATTGAAACCAGTTTTTTATCATGGTCAATTATGGAGAATCTCAAGCCAACTCCTCAAGTCGCCTTGAGACTCAGGGGTTAATAATGACATGGCACAGTAAATGTTGCCAGTTTAAAGGCCTTCAGAAAAATTTCTGGCTTAAAATGAAGAAGTTCCGGGTCATCAGAAAGGATTTCGGTTCAAAATCCGGTTCAAGAGTCATCTTTCTCTCAAACCGTTTGAAGCTCTCCAAATGTCCGGTTCAAAAAGGAATTAACTTCTCGCAAGTTCGAGTTGAAAGGCCATCAGAAAATTTCCGGCTGCAAATGAAGATTTCGGTTTACAATCCGGTTCAAGGGAAAGATGTCTCCCACAAATCCTTGAAGCTCTCAATATACGGTTCAAAATCCCGGTTCAAGAAGGATTTATCTCTTGCAAAAAGTTAAAGGGTGCCAAAGAAGACTTGCTGCCATGATGCGCGATCCAAACATGGGTATCATGCCTTATTGGCTTATCATATTATTGGTCACTTGGGGGCTTGGTCGTATCCGAACCATAGCCACGCCTCTTGATCGGCCTAGTGCCATAACATCACTGGGGGCCTTGGTCGTGTCCGAACCAATGCGACACCTTTTAATAGGCGACAGCCACCAGATCACTTGGGGACATGGTCAAGTCTGAACCAGTCACGCCTCTTGGTCGGCCTAAGGCCATAAAATCACTTGGGGGCTTGGTCGAACCCGAACCATTGCCACGCCTCTTGATCTGGCATATATGCCACGAATCATTTGGGGACCTGGCTGACTTGAACCATAGCTACACCTTATTGGGAGCTTGGTCGTGTCCGACCATGGTAACACCATCTGATCGGCTCAGTAAAGCCTCTTTTTGCAAATGGTCTTATCATTGCCTTTGCTTCCATATTTTTTCATAACTGTTATTTGATTTTTGTTGCGTTTTTTAAACCGACAACGTTTTAATCCGGTTCAACTGTCAATTACAAATTGACGGAACACGGTCAAATCTTAATCCGGAGGCCATCTGCCCGGTTTGATTTTCTGTTACCATCCTATTATGGAGTAAACCGGTGTTTATCAACCCGGCTTGACTTTCAATTACAAGTTGTCAATACAGGATCAAGTTATAATCCGGAGACTATCAGCCCGGTCTGGTTTGACTACGAGTCGCCAGTATTATATATGGTTAAACCGGTGTTTATCACAACCCGGTACGGTTTATCATCAACCGACACAGTATGAAAGGAGTTATCATTACTCAAGATTGGGGTTATCACTCTTACTACAAAAAGTTGGTAAAGCCAGCAACGTGATTCAACATCACCGGTATGATATATTTCATATTTGATTATTCTTAAGTGCAACCTTGGGTATAAACCCAGGTTATATGTTGGGCATTATGACCCGTCCGGCGGTAAACCGCCAGGACACTTTAAACTTATTGTATGCAGAGACAGGTTGAATAAAGCATGATGATAAATTATCCGGTGTTTATTAAACCGGCCTGGCTTTAAGACGATAAGTCGCCAGTATATGATGGGAAATTATCCGGAGTTTATTAAACCGGCCTGGCTTTGGACTATATGTCGCCAGTATATATTTGGATTGCGCCATTGGAATCATGCGCTTATAAATGATTGGGTTATATTATTCAAATAGCCAAATTTGGCTGAATTTTCATTATGATATTGGATGAATTTTTCATACCGGATTATATTATCTTGAATAGCCAACATGGCTCGATTTTTATGGTTATTAGTAACCGGTATTATTGAGTTTTCAAAGTCGCTTTAGCGCAACAGTTATTATTTTATCAAAGGATATGATTTATTCTACAATGGAAGGAATAGTCCCGAGTCGCTGCAGGCTCACGACCCGGCACTTGGGGGCTACATTATTCAAATTGAGATAACATGCAAGTCTTATGTCGCTGCAAGCATGCACCATGACACTTGGGGGCTAATGCAAAGTAATTTTCTGCTCATATTATTGAAGACCCGACTCATCACATTATAATGAGTCGGCCCTTGGGGGCTACCAATTGCTCCTGTCAACAGTTGAAGGTACAAAGCTTTTTATTCATTATATTGAAGAGTCCACTGCTCAGTTGGTAAAGCACAAAGCTCTTAACCTTGTGGACGTGGATTCAAGTCCTATGATGAGGGTTACATCATATGATGTTATTTTCATTGAAGTATATATTAAAGTCCCTGCTCATTATTGCATAATGACCCGGCTCTTGGGGGCTATACTGGTTGAAGTTTTTATGAGTATAAGACAATTGCAAGTCCCAGGTTGCTGCAAGCATGATAACCCGGCACTTGGGGGCTACATAGTATGGAGTATTCAGTTTTTACTAGTCACTGGGATGAACAACATGGATTTCTTCTTAAGTGGCAGTATTTATATTGAAGCAAGTCTTAAGCCATCACTTCATTCTGCTCAAGACTTGGGGGCTACAGCAACAATCATGAACCGGTGTTGGCAACAATCATGACCCGGAATTATCAGTTTTTATAACCAGACAATGGTGGTAATCATAAACCGGCAAGTTTTACATCTTCAAGCCGGCTGGATATCAGTTGAATATTTCAGAGACTAATATTTTTGTCAAGTCAAAGCATTGAAGGCCGATTCAAATGGATTCTTTATTTACAAATATCTTCTGCAAGCAAATTGATTATGAAGATGGTTATTAACTTGGAAGGAAGAAATGACAAGGATTTAAGGATGATCAAGTGCCGGCTTACAAGTATATTTAACCGGAGCACAACCCGACAAATTTGTTCTTGTTGCAGATCAGTTTAACATGGATGAATCCAAATTAAACTGGGGGCTAATGTCGGGGATATACCCCGCGGTATAAACCGCCGGATGTATGACCCGGCTAGAGTTTGGCGATTCACTGGCAACCCACTTGGACATGGCGGTTTACGGTTCATTGGTAATCCGGCAGGCGGGTCAGAGGAGCGACAAGACCCGATGGCCTAACGGGCGGTTTATGGAAGGCCGGATCATGCTATGGTGGGCCGGTTTAAGAGAAAAGGCGTGAGGAATATTTACTTTACAAGGAAGACCCGGACTTGTATCCGGTTTGTATTAGAAGGGAGACTAGTCCTAATCCTAATAGGATTCCACATGTAACCCACCCCTTCAACATATATAAGAAGGGGCAGGGCTCCCCAAAGAGGGACAAGCTACAAGTAAGAAGAAACAATCTTAGGGCTAGACACAAAGAGGAGAGCCGGTTTACGGCGACTCCCTCGTGATGATAATGAGACCTAGCCTCAAACAGCATGTAGGTTTTTTACCGGATGATATTTCCCGGGGCCCGAAGCTGTCTAAATCCCTATCTTGTGTTGCGTCTCTCGATTCCACTCAACCCCTCTCAAGCTACCACATAGATGCGTTGGCCTCGCGACTAAGTCCTGACACTAAGGACATCTGACGTGACAATTTCACGACAGGTATCTAATAATTATTAATGAAGTATATTAAAAATAATAATAAGCTATAAAAGATTTATCTATGTGGTATATGAGGAGCGAGAGTACGTACTCCCAGGAGTACACAACCATTTTCCTATATATATATATATATATATATATATATATATATATATATATATATATATATATATATATATTTCAGATGACGCAACAAGTGGTAAATAGCAAAATTACTAATTAAGGAGTACTCCTTTCAAAGATCACTCCCACCTTCTCAGGTTGTGACAAGTGCCGCATTGCATGCGTTCCACTTGTCGCAACCTGGAGATTTCTTTTTTTTCGTACATCCGTCTATTCAAAATGTTACCTTGCGTCGAAATCTTGAATCATATTCTCTATTGGATTCCTCGCATCGAGATATTCAAAACTAGATCCCATGCTAATTGGTTTTGATGAACTTTTTTTCATGAAAAAACTGGATGGAAAAACCGAACCGAGAGCATTTTTTTCCTTTCTGAAAGAGCCACGACCATGCCTCTCGCAAAAGTAAAACAGTGCCTCTAGCGAAAGGAAAAAAAACAGAAAATACATTTTTTTCTCTTTCCAAGACGCATGGTCGTGCTTCTCGCGGAAGCAAAACCGTGCCACTCGCGAAAGAAAAAAACTGAAAACACGTTTTTTCTTCTGTTTTTGAGTGGCACGGTCATGCCTCTCGCGAAAGTACAACCGTGCCTCTCACGAAAGCAAAATCGTGCCTCTCACAGAACGAGAAAAAAACAGAAAAAACATTTTGTTTTACGTTTCTAATATGCTCGCGAAAGTACAATCGTGTATTTTACGAAAAAAACAGATAACACATTTTTTCCATTTCCGAAAGGCATGGCCGTGCCTCTCGCAGAAGAAAAAAAACGTGTTTTTCGTGCTTTTTTTTCAAAAAAAAATTGTCCCAAAAGCTAAGGAAGACCGGAGAAAAACTGAAAGTAAAAAAAACTTGAAAAAAAAACAGTTTACAAAGCCGAAAGCACGTGCGAAAAAATAATAAAACAAAACACGAAGAGAGCGCACACAGCACGACACGTGGCGGCGGCTGCGCCAAGTGGCACGCTTCCAGCCCAACCCCTAAGTGATTGTTGGGAGGCTCCTGAAGGAACGCTCGCCAATTAGTTCCTCCTGGCAAATAGGGAACTCGCCCTATCACACTAGCAGCGAGAGTAGGGGCGTCCCTATTCAGTGACCTACACGCTGAATAGGGAGTAGGCGTGCACATAGCATTGGGCCGGGCAATGTGAGGGGCGCATTTTCTCATTTTTTTTCCTTGTTACTTTTCCTTCCCATTTTTGTTTTTCTTGTCTTTCAATTAACTTGGGATTAAAAAAACCAATATAAAAAAGAAAATCTGAATTTCTTAAAAAGTTAAGAAAAACATAAAATGGTTGGGGATTGAAAACACATTAGTAATTTTGAAAATAATGTTCAAGATTGAAAAAGAATGTTAATATGATTAAAAAATTATGCATATCTACTGTATCTTGTATGCACGTGCAACACACGTTTTAATCTTATTATGGAGTGGTTTTTGGTTGAAAGAAAAAACCATAGACTTGCCAATAGATTCAAGGCAAAAGGAAAATATTGTTTATGTATGGATGCAGAAAGAAAATACATTATAAAAAAGTAGGAGTTAATATATGTAAACCCCGCAATTTGTTAAGAAAGAAAATAATTCAGAGAATTTCTTGCCAAAATGTTTTATATTGTGGGTTGGAGAGAGTATAACTTTACTGTATCTTTCCTCTCTGAAACCATCTTTTTTGGGCTCAACACGTCCTCAAACTGCAACATGGGCCAAGAGAAATCAGTATGGGCCACTTGTTGTGAGAAGGATGAGGCGATCGTTGTGGAACATTGTGGATGGAGCAAATATGTACTGTTCACTGCAAGTCCCACTCTTTTCAGCCGTTGGATTTAGCACACGAATGGCTAGGATTGATGATCATGCCCAATTCAAAACTGGTACACTATAAGTAGTATAGATATCTCTACTCTTATAAAAAACAGAGTTGGTGATGATGGTGTGCCTGCCATCCTGTAATATGGGCCGTTCGATTTATATCTGACGGATATGAAGAAAACTATGACAATTTTGCAAAAAGATACCCACACCCCTCTTCACATTCGCAAATAAGGCCTTCGCTCGTTCATCCTGTTCTCCCACAAGATAAACTGCTCATACAAATGCATCTTGATGTTCCGTGCAACGCATGAGCATCTTGCTAGTAGATATAGAAATATGAGCTCCCCACTATTAGGATTTCTCTAGCTTCTCCTTAAGCCACATCACCTCAATTAGTTCTAGCCATCGATTCAAGACCTGCATTATCGAGAGCCATCAGATTCAAGGAAACCTCAATGTACCACGTTACCTCACGTCTTCACTTTTTTGGCCAGCGCCCGCCCAGGAACCAAGCTAGCCCACGCTCCATTACTACGTGTGCATTACTGTCTCATTGTTTTCTCTTCCTCCATCATGACCCACATTCTCCCATGAAAAACTGCAGCCAGAAATGCACGTGAAACTGACCGATGCAGCATCCCTTTCCATCGGTTGGTTTCCATGTGGTTCATCCCTTGAGCTTCTTTTCTTAATGGCCTCCACCATGTTAATCTACTCCCGTGACGTTCTTCTCCTTTCCTACTTCAAATACCTGGGCTCCTCGACATCCTCCCTGCAAAGCTAGGCCAATCTCCAAAACAATGGAGGTCTACAGATGCTTGCAGTGCATCTTCTTAGCTCAAGCTGCAGGTAATCGTGGTCCCAATCGAGTGGCTCCCTCCCAGAGCCCCTAGATGAAAAAACAAAATTCCAAGACGTGGCATGGCATGCTGCCATGGATTTGCTTATGTGGGATTAATTTGTTCGTCTCCTTCATGGCAGGTCTCAATGGCGTTGATCTCATGCCATTGTGAGGTGTATTTCTGCTGATGCTTTATTCACAAGTCTACTGCTCCATGCCTGCAAGATAGTGATCCGTGTTATTGCTGCTACTGATCTGTTCAACTCAGCCTAACTTTACCCATTTGATTACAGGCTATCATATTTGCGAAAGCATTGAAACAATATCCCAACTTCTGTTTCATGATCCATCGGACAGGGGGCATGACCCCACCTCTTCTGCCGTGCCGCTACGTGGGACATGTTTTTTTTAGGGAAAATACTGCCGCATTTATTGACTTACGATGTTCTGAATCTCATCCGACAAAACAGAAAGAACGAAGTCCGGGGGAGCCCCAACCAAACCTTACAAAGTTCATCACCAACTCCTACTCTAGCTAGCTTATGCGCGGCAGCATTAGCAGAACGTCTAACCCAAGTCACCTTAGAGTCGACAAAGGACCGCATCAAGAATTTGATCTCCTCCACCAGTGGCCCGGACGCCGAGAGCTCCTTAGTGTGTTTCTTCAACATCTGCACTACTCCTTTAGAGTCTAGCTCGACATGCACGAGTGTCGCGTTGATTTCTTTTGCTACCTCGAGAGCCCTCTTACGTGGGACATGCTGATGGGTACATCACCTGTACGCAGGAGCCGCCTCTGCCCTGCCGTTACAGGGGACACCAGACACGTCTCCGGTAATTAGAGAGACGGCACAATACACACATATATAGATATTTTCTAACAATTGTTACATAAAAATGCGCCCACATGTTGCAATTTATTGCTTTGTTTTCTTTTGTATTATGGATAGATAATAGACAAATGTTGCAGTAAAAAGTCATTTGATTCGAAAGAATGACTGCTTTCAGTGCCAAATATTTTACATTTGAAATAATTTCTGCATTATGTTAATGGGCCATTTTATTCTCAGTTTGTTAATATAATTTTCAAATGATGCCCAAGATTGGACGAAGCTAACAATGGCATTCGTTGGCCAAATGTGTCGATGTTGTAGATACCACCTGCATGTACCTATCAACTGTCATGGCCAATATATAATTGTAACATGGTTGATTTATAGTTTATTAGTATCTAAATATGAGAAAAAACATGTCAGGTTTTTTTACTGCCGGGTTTCTGCATTGTGACGGCTATAAATACAATTTTGCACCTCTATGCTACTAAGTTCTGCAACAATGTGCAGGGTGTTGTCTAGTTGAAAAAATGCTCGTGAATTGAAAAAGTGTTCGCCAATTCACAAAATATCTAAATTTTTTCCAAAATGTTAAGAAAATTAAAAAAATGTTTGAGAATTTCATAAACTGTTCTAAAATTTCGAAATAGTTCACCAATTTCAGAAATATTCTTTCATTAGAAAAATCTTCATGATTTCAAAAAATGTTTATGCATCTGAAAACTTGTTTGCCAATTTCATAAAGGTTTCCGAAATTTCTAAAATGTTTGTCGAATAGAATTTTCTTTTGCAAATATGAAAAAATGTTCATGATTGCAAAAAATGTGAGCTAATTTCTAAAACCTAATTATCATTTCTTTAAAAATATTCAGGAATTTGAGAGATATTCGTGAAATGAAGATAAAAGAAGAAATAAAAAATGAGATGAAAAGAGAAATTCAAAAATAAAGAGAAATGAAAAGAAAGGAAAAACGAACATTGAAAAAAGAAAATAGCGAAGTAAAACAAAAAGGAAAATTAAAATAAAAAACATAAAAAATATCAGAAAATAAAAATAAAAAAGAAAAGAGAAAATGATTGAATAATCAGGTAAAAAAATAGACAGAAAAATGGTTCAGGGAAGGCTCTAAATGGGTCGGTCCATACAGTGCGGGGTATGCGCTAGGTTGCTCCATAGCGACCTATACGCCAAATATATATTATGTAATGAAAAGAGTAGACATGTGTTGAATAAAATAGTAGCTGATGAAAATCGATAAAGAAACAAAGAGAAAGGAAAAAAATAAAAGAAAATGGAAAAGAAAGAAAATAAAACGTTGAAAATGAAAATATGAACCGAGAAATTGATGGGAAATAGAAAAAAAATACAAGTAAAACAGAGAAAGAAACAGAGAGAACTGTTGAAAAGGCGAAAAAAACACCGAAGAAAGCATTGAGAAATAAAGAAAAAAACAGAAAGAGAAAAGAAGAAGAAACTTGGACGGGAACCAGCCAACGGCACGCGACAGAGGTATT
>NC_041392.1:74206187-74209729 GCF_002162155.2 Triticum dicoccoides
CGGGCCAATACAGGGCGCTGTAGTGAGCGCGCCTGTCTGCCTTTAGCGCATTGGTGTTAAAAAAAAAGAAAAAGCGTGCAAAGTCTCACACTAGGATTCGAACTCTGCAACTCCACCTGGGGTCACAGAGCAGCTAATCAGTAGACCTAATACGTGCTTTAGAAAAAAAAATGGCAGTGTGAAGGTATAAGAACTAACACCAAGGCAGAATCCGGACAGTTTTTTTGATGTTGTTCGAACTTTCCTCGGAAATTGTTATTTTTTGTAGCAACGCACAAAGTTTGAATAAAGAAGACAAAATTTTGAAAACCTCTTATAAATTTCAAAAAATAAAAGAAAAGCGTGAACATATCTCGACAAAACAAATTTTGGAAATCCTGAAAATTTACTGAAATAGCGAACATTTATTGACTTTTGAGAACAGAAAATTGGATAATGGGAACAATTTTTCTAAACCGCAAACATATTTTGAAATTCCCGAACATTTTTGAAAAGCTTGAATATTTACAGTATTTTGAGAACAAAATTTCATAATGTGTTCATGTTTTGAATTGTTATTTTTTTTAAATCATGAACATTTTTTTTGAAATTTCAAAACATTTTTTTAAAACATGAACAATATTTGGATTTGTGAGGCAATTTTTAATATTCTGAATAATTTTCGATATTGGTAACATTTTTTGAATTGTTGAACAGTTTTTCAAAAGCAGGAACAATTTTTGAAATTGCTGAACATGATTTGAAAACAGGAAAATATTTTAATATTCTGCACAGTTTAAAAAAAGACAAACTTTTTTGAAATTCCCGAACATTTATTGAATCTATGAACAAAAAACAGAAAACATGATAATTTTTTAAAATTTGAAAACAATTTGAAGAACACGAACATTTTTTGAAACTTTCATGTATTTCTAGAAATTATGAAACAAATTTTAGAAAACAAGAACATTTTTTGAAAAAATAGGAACATTTCTTTGCTTTTTCGGAAAATCCTAAATATTTTTTAGAACTGCGAACTTGTGTTGAAAAAGGAAAAAAGAAACAAAAAACGAAAAAGAAAAAACGAAAATAAAGGTAAAGGAAAAGAAACAGAAAAAATGAAAAAGAAACAGAAAATTTAAACCGGAAAAACCGATAAAAGAAACGAGAACCCGGTTCAGGGAACCTTCAAGAAGGTTCACAAAACCGGACTGGGTAGTTCCTAACCTATCTACGTATCTACATAAGTGGGCTGGCCCAAGCAGCGTCGCTTGGTCGTTCCCCTGTGGGAAACGGCGGCATTTTACAGCAGTGTTCGGTCGTTCCCCTTCGCTGCGATGGTTACACACGAACCATCGTTTTGTTAATACACTTCGGCTATGTTTGATAGCAAAGATTATAAAAACCAAAGTATCAAAAAACTACAGTAATATTGTCTGTAGGTACCCAATACCACGATTTTGACATAACAGAGTATTTTTGAAGTATTTAGAATACAGTGGATGTGTTTGACAGAGTGCATGCATCGACGTAATATTAACTAGCTAGCCGTTTGAACCAGTTGCAGACGGTGCGTTGCTAGTTACAAACTGATGAAGGGCGCACAGAGCACCGGCGTGCACAAACTAGTACGACCATGCACTAACTGAACCGAACGGATAAGCTAAACGCAATGCACAGGCTCTCAGTGTACATTTACCAAAGTACACCGACAACACCGCGTCGCACCTCGCGGCGGAGCTGCGTGTTGACGGGAGTGGCTGCGGCTTGGTTTTCTTTCGCGTCTTGGAGCACCAGGAGCTAATGCTCGGCAAGACAGCAGTGCCGCCAGCGCACCACGCGGCGAAGCGCTGGTGAACTGGACGGCTTGGCCTTCGTCCGCGTCACTGTCGAGGTAGTTGCCGCCGTTGAAAGATACTCCCTTCGTTTGAAAATACTTGTCATCAAAATGGATAAAAGAAGATGTATCTCGAACTAAAATACGTTTAGATATATTCCTTTTTATCCAATTTTAATGATAAGTATTTTCAGACGGAGGGAGTACAAGTTTAGCAGCCTGCTCCTTCCCATCGACTACGGTACTCTGCTCTGTACGCACCACATTGTACTGCCTATCCTTGATTTGTTCATTGGCGCCCAGTCAAGACGAGCTCCACGGACAACAGGGTGTCCACGGCGGCTTGGGAGCGATCGAAGATAACGATGGGCTTGTTCTTTTCGCGTGCTCTGTTTTAAAAAAAGAGGTCCAGAGTTCTTTTTTTTATGCAGAGAAAATACCGCAGTATTGGAAAAACTGTAGTATTAATACCACAGTTTTGAGTGGTTGTCAAACAGCTCAAAGTAATTAAAACCATGATAATCCTAAAAACTGTAGTATTTTTAAAATACTTAGAAAATATTGAGCTGTCAAACAGGGCCGCTTCCTTCATTTATTTAGTTTTTAAGTTCCTTTTGTTCTTTTATCCTTTTCTACTCATTTTTTGTTTTCTTTAATGCGCGATTTTTTCTCAAATTTCATGAACCTTTTTTCTTCTAAATTGATGAACCTTTTAAATTAGATTGTTTTTTAAAATTTGATGAACTTTTGCTTACAAACTTGATGTTTTTTTTCCAAATATGGTGAACTTTTTTCAAAATTGATGAACTTTTTTTATAATTTGATGAACTTTTTTCAAATTTGAGAAACGTTTTTCCAAAATTGATGAACTTTTTTCGAAATCAATGAACTACTTTAAAATTTATGAACTTTTTTTCTAATGGATGAACTTTTTTCAAAATTTTATGAACTTTTTTTCATTAACAAATTGACCGTTCCAAAAAAACGAATAGTTTAAAAATACGTAATAAATAGCGCGGCTTTTATGGTTCTTATTAATTCACGTTTGCTATAAAACACTACAGTTCCGGTGGTTTAGTGGCTAACTGAATAATGCTGCAGTTTACTCACAAGGGTTCGAGTCCTCAGTCGGGCGTATTTATGCGAAGCTCCCAAAACTATTGGGCGTTTCCACTGGGAGGAACGATGAATAGGCAAGAGCTCCATACGTCTCGTAGTAAGCAAGATTTAGCCCCCATTTATAATCGTGCACTAATTATACACACATCATGTACGATCACAAACGGTGACCCACATTAATACCACAACAAAACTCCATGACACCAATTCAAACATAAATCTTTAAATTACAAGACAGGCTCACGAGGACCCATAATACATCAGTAGAAATAGCAAGTTAAGTTTGGGTACAGACAATGTTAAACAAGTTTTCCTTAGAAGGGTGAGCATAACAACGACACTAGATCGAAATGCCGCAGACCTCTTGCATGTGACCTCCGGAATTCTCGTCAACGTCGGTCTCCACGTAGTACGCCCATTGGGATAACCTACATTCGCGGTGCTACCAGCTGTTGTAGCAACCGGGTTGAATGTAAAGAGTAGCAAACCAATGGTGAGTACTCATTCAAAGTACTTGCTAGACTTACATCTGATCTATACTATATATGCCTCGGTATCAAAGGAAATAGGGTAATATCTGTGAACTAAACTGTAGAAATCTAGAATA
>NC_041392.1:74209824-74224910 GCF_002162155.2 Triticum dicoccoides
AGGCACCACCATTTAGCGGCATTAGAGGAGAAATAGAGCATCTTGCAACAAAGGAATGGTGTGAGCGCATACGAGTATAAGTAAATAATACAACAATGCCATACCGTGAAATCCTTTCTCGACTCCCTACGAGAAAACTATACTTGGGCATTCCGTATCCATTGAGCTGTTGAAACTTATTTAGTAATCGGTTCAAGTTCTATAGACATATATAGTGAGTGTGTTTTATCAAGTGCCCGCTTTAAGTAGTATAAGACTGGGATACATCTCCAAGCCGTCCGTTAACGTGGACGCGACTATCCGAATAGTTTGTCTTCCCTGTAGGGGTGGACCACATAACCCGATACGCTCTATTACCTCTGGCCAGACACACTTTTCTAGGTAATGCCGACCTTGGATAATCGACATGTCGAAGTCCTACCTCAGCTCTCCAGAGAGGTCAACACACCGGTCTACATACTAAGCGTGAAGGGTTCATGGGCCGATCACACTAAGCACTCCTGCACATTGCAAGGACGGTCGAGACCAATCCCACCTCTGTATACATAGCAAGCGTTACTATGCTTACCCAGGCGCGTTCTGCTCAACTGTGGCATTTGGCAGAGCTTTCGGAGGAACCAACGTTGCCAAGGGACCCATAACCATTATCCCGTGCGGTGGTTAGTACGTATATGCCAGTGGCAATCTCGATTCAAATACCCAAATCTCGTTAGTTGTATTATATCATTTATCCGTGGACAAGGACCAGAGCCCAGGCCCACCTCATCATGGATGGTCTTCGCATGCCTTGTCGTTTCGCCAACGTTAAACAGGCGGGGACGGTACCACCCTCACCATCATCCTGTGGATATCTGCTAGGTTCCCGTACCGCATCACTCAGCAGCTGTCGGGACTTAGGTCCATCTCTTGCTGTATGGTACCATCTGCCCTTCAGCCCCACATCAAACATAAATATAACAGTGTAATGTAGTGATGTAAAGCATACCCGTGATCATCGCCCAGAGGGGACCACGACCGGTAATCTAGCATAGGAACACGGACAAGGACGTAGGGCCAACTGATGGAACACCAACATAGCGAAACTAGGCATGCTAGGGTAACATGTAAAGCATTTATATCAGATGACAAAAGCAGGCTATGCATTAGAATAGGATCTAGCGAACAACAGCAGTGATAATACCTAATGCATGAACGTAGAGAGGAAGAATAGGCGATATCTGGAATGATCAATGACTCTCTCTATTTTCTATTTTATATGATTAGCAAATGATTTTTTAATATGGAACTTAGCACATATACTTGGCTATATTTTGAAGAAGCCCACCAAGTTTGAAGTTGTTTTGATATGTTAAAATATTTGTTTTATTTTGAAATGACCCAATTAAATGCTCTTGGTTTGCTTAAATGAGGTTAGTGGCATTTTGGTAATTCAAAAGATGTTGGTTTCATCATGGCAATTATTTGGGGAATGTTTGCAACACCACCAATATTTTTGTTTTACTGTTGAAGAAATATTATTTTGATAATTTGAATTTGAATTTAACTTGAGTTTTAATCAAGTAGCAATTTTAATCAAGTAGCAATTAAGATTGCAACATATGATGACATGGCATCATTAGTATGGGATCATTGTAGCTTAACTATTGGGGTGTTACACCAATCCTATATATGTTATTACAAAAAGTGTCGAACTTACAATTATAGGAGTAGAGATAATCTTGCCACTTGGTAGTAACTACTATATGCTTCGGTTTCTTAAATAAGTGTGACCACAAATGTGAAATCCAAGAGAATGTTGTCTAGAGTAACAAATGTAGATCGATCAATGACTCTCATGGTATCAGATCCCAAGTTTTTTAGCATCACTCACAACACAGTTAACCAGATCCTTGTGGGGAGTTGGAAGATTTTTTACGGTACCCAGTATTGGTGGGAGAAGTCATAAGTACTAGATTTTGATGTAAAGTAATTAGTTTTTTGTTTTGAATTTATTTTTTAAGGGTAAGGAGGTAATTGCACATGAGTAAATGGCATAGCCTAGTTTGCCCATGAAGTGGCCACCCATCAATATGATGCACCATTCAGGGATGCTAAGATCTGGTGCAGTAGGCCTTCCTCGCTGATGCCTCCTCGATTTCGTCGACCTATAGCAGATTGCTCCTCGCCAGTATGGTGGTTGTGCATGCACGCTTGATTGCTTGTATCCGCGTTGGTATTTCCGCGAAGAGGAGAGGATGATGCAACACAACAAAAGTAAGTATTTCCGTCAGTTATGAAACCAAGGTTATCAATCCAGTAGGAGAACCAAGCAACACTATGTAAACAACACCTGCACACAAACAACAAATACTTGCAACCCAACGCGTAAGAGGGGTTGTCAATCCCTCCTCGGTATTGAGATACATTAAATTGTATGAGATTTGATAAATAGATCTAACTAAAACACAAAAAAATAAAATAAAGAAAAACTTTAGCAAGGTATTTTTAGTTTTAATATGATAGGAAATAGACCCGGGGCCCGTAGTTTTCACTAGAGGCTTCTCTCGAGAAAATAGCATGCGGTGGGTAAACAATTTACTATTGGGCAATTGATAGAAAAGTGAATAATCATGACGACATCCAAGGCAATGGTCATGTATATAGGCATCACGTCCAAGATTAGTTGACCGACTCCTGCCTGCATCTACTACTATTACTCCACACATTGACCGCTATCAAGCATGCATCTAGTGTATTAAGTTCATGGAAAAACAGAGTAATGCAATAAGAATGATGACATGATGTAGACAAGATCTATTCATCTAGGAAAACCCCCCACCTTTTTATCCTTAATAGCAATGACACATGCGTGTCATGTCTCTTTCTGTCACTAAGATTGAGCACCGCAAGATCGAACCCATCACAAAGCACCTCTTCCCATGGCAAGAAAAATCAATCTAGTTGGCCAAACCAAAGCAATATTTCGGAGAAGAAATACGAGGCTATAACAATCATGCATAAAAGAGTTCAACAAAGACTCAAATAATATTCATGGATAGAACTGATCATAAACCCACAATTCATTGGATCCCAATAAACACACCGCGAAAAGGAGTTACATCAAATAGATCTCCAAGAACATCAAGGGGAACATTGTATTGAGGATCAAAAAGAGAGAAGAAGCCATCTAGCTACTAGCTATGGACCCGTAGGTCTGTGGTAAACTACTCACACATCATCGAAGGGGCAACAAGGATGATGAAGAACCCCTTCGTGATCGTTGCCCCCTCCGACAGAGTGCCGAAAAATGCCTCTAGATTGGATCTCGTGGTTCTGGAACTTGCACGACTGAAATTGTGTTTCTTCTACTCCCATAGGGGTTTTGGGATTTTAGAGTATTTATAGAGGTGGAGGTTGGTGGAGAAGCTTCCCGTGGGCTCCACTGCCCACCAGGGCGTGCTTGGGCTCCTCGGCGCGCCCTGGTGCCTAGTGGGCCCCATGGGCCTCCTCCCGTGTGCTCCTTTGGCTCCCTGTGTGTCTTCTGTCCAGAGAAAAAATCTCCAAAAAGTTATTTTGCTTTTGTACTTCGTTTGGTATTGATATTCTGCAGTGTAAAAAACAAGCAGATAACATCAACTAGCACTAGTCACTATGTTAATAGGTTAGTCCCAAAAAATGATATAAAGTTGCTAGTAAATTATAGAACATCCAAGATTGATAATATAACAGCATGCGTGGAACAATAAAAATATATAGATATGTTGGAGACGTATCAACATCCCCGAGCTTAATTCCTGCTCGTCCTCGAATAGTTAAATGATAAAAACAGAATTTTTGATGTGGAATGCCGCCTAACGTGTTCATTACATATTATTTTCTTTTATAGCATGGACATTAGGACATTAGATGATTCAAAGCAATAGTCTATAAATGACACGAGGACATCAATACTCAAGCATATCAACAAGGAACCATGTCTTTCAAAAATCAACACTATAGAAAGCTATCCCTAGCCCATTATGCTCAATCATTGATCCATTCATGAAACACTCAAATATTAGCTATGCCCAATGCACAAGTATGATGATAGTGTTCCCTAGTTGCTGATTTATAAGAGAACATGGAGATTCAATGAAAATAAAAATTGCATAAAATAAATAGATAGGCCCTTCGCAGAGGGAACCGGAGATTTGTAGAGCTGCTAGAGCTCAAAGCTTAAATTGAGAGATAAAATTGTTTTGAGAGGCATGATTTTCCTGCCAGCGAAACGAGCAAGAATTCCCAATACTTTCCATGCTAGATAAATCATAGGCGGTTCCCAAACATAAAATAAAGTTTATTCCTTTTCCACCATTCTTTCACAATCCATGGCCAGTCGTATCCACTGGTGCCTTCTATACCAACACTTTCCAAGTAATTTATTATTGACAACATAGATAATTTTTTTTCATTTCGGGACTGGGCATCCCTATTACCTGCCACACTCTCGTGCAATGACAAGTGAATAAACACCCATCTTGAGAATAACATATCTAGCATGGAAAATATTGGCCACCCCCTGCCGCTTCATGAGCGGTACGTGCACACAAAAAGGAAATCATTTTGAAAATTAGAGTTGGCACATACACATTTACTTGGAACGACATGGAAATACCGCATATAGGTAGGTATGGCGGACTCATTTGGCATAACTTGGTTTAAGGAGTTTGGATGCACAAGCAGTATTCCTGCTTAGTACAAGGAAAGACTAGCAAGTAGATTGAGAAGCAACCAACCAAAAAACAAAAACAATCATAAACGAGCATTACACATAACTAACACCGAATAATGCACCACAAGTAGGATATAACTTCATTGCATAACTATTGACTTTCGTGCTTTCATAGGGAATCACAAACCTTAACACCAATATTCTTACTAAATCATAATTACTCACCAACATGACTCCCATATTACTATCTCCATATCGCAAAACTATTGCAAGGAATCAAGTTTTAATATCCAATGATCTTCATGATAGTTTTTATTATCCCTTTGAATATCTATCACTTTGGGACTAGTTTCATATATTGCCATTGCTACTAACAAGGCTCTCAAACAAACTTAAGTGAAGAATAAGAGTATAAATATGTTTAAAATAATTTTCACCTCTCAAAATAATATAAGTGAAGCAATGAGAGGATATTTCTTTAAAATTTACTAACTCTCAAAATAATCTAAGTGAAGCATGAGAGTATATTTCTTCAAAAATTAAACCACCACCATGCTAAAAACACTACTGCATGATGGTCCAAACACGACACTACGATCAGAGACCCTAAGATGAAACTGTGTGCAATGCCATAATCGCAAACAGTGGTGTAAAAGAATCATAAAAAAGGTGCAAAACGTTTGCGATGATGGATGCATCAAACACGGTTTAGATTTTAGTTGTGTGTGCGATGTAGGGCATACCATTCAGTTCAGTAAACTGTTTGCGATGAGGAAGAACAAAGAAACGGGCAGCCAGATAAAGGTGTGTGCGATATACAGCATACAGTTCACTAGGATGAATTGTGTATGATTAGGCAACACAATGGAAACGGTTCAACTGAATAAGATGTGTGTGATACGCGACAAACAGGTCCATAATCATAAATGTGTGTGAATACCAATAATAACACAGACGATTGCTGCTAATAAGCCGTGTGATTTGCTCTGTCTACAGAAGAATAACATGTATATATATAACTAAAATAAATGTCCAATTACATAAGTGACTATACAAATCATTCGCACACACCTCAATAAACAATTGCATGCATTCTAAAGTAGGAGAAATGATCATCTAGTCATCTACTTCTTGTGACGCTCCCGCCACTGCATTTTGGCTCGATCCCTCGTCTAGGGCAGGAAGAAGACACATTTCCTCATGTCAACGATCCACCTGTACATCTCGTAGCTTGTGTACGCGTCCTTGGCCGCGTACTTGACATGTTGTTCATCCAGTCTCTCACGCCACACACTGTGCCAGGCGTTCTTGTCCTTCTTGCTCTCATTCTTCATCTTCATGTAGTAGGGGTCGATGATGGCCGAGGCGAGGTCAACCAGGGAGTTCAATTTGTTTTTTTCGCTGCTCCAGACCTTGTATAGTGGTGCTGGATGTGGACAAGATTCGGGCATTTCAAGCCCTAAACCTTCAGCGCTTTTAGATTGTTGGTGGTGTCCACCATAGCAAGGCCCTGTGGCAAGGTGGTAGTGGTAGATGAGGACGTCCTGTCGCACGCACAACTGGGCGACGACAACCTTCTGATCGTGCCCGACATGACCGATGGTGTACTCGAGGTCGAAGCCGACCACTTGGTACTTGTCCTCGGCAAGGAACTGCTCCATAGTTTGGATGGAGCTCTCCACCGAGATCGGATAGTTCATGTACACCACCAAGAGGGCCTTCCCCCTCATGTGGGTGTCCATTGCGTGATGCGTGGTGAACTGCCCGCCGTTGTCGTCGTCGGTCGCTGGGAGCGCCATTGGAGCCACGAGGATCTCCATTGGAACTGCTGGATGTCCTCTCTGTATGTGTCGTCGTGGGTGTGCTTATTGTGTCGTGTGACACGAGAGATGAAGGTAAATGGCCGCAGGAATAAATGGGGATCGGGCGGCCTGGATTCTCTGCGCGTCCGCATGGCAGTTTTTGCAGCGGGTAACTGCATTGTCGCGCCACGCCCGTCACAATCGCATGCACACGAACATGCGTGATCGTGCACCAGCCCCAAACACTGGCAACGCATGTGGGGGGATGAGGGCAGATCATCTGGAGGGACGCGAGAGCAGAGAGCGTGCGGTGGGATGCAAGTACAGTGCATCGCGGCCGCCTGAACCGCAAGCAACCACACGCATAGAGCAGTTGAACGCACAGGAAATGGCCGCCTACAAGCCGAACGACAATTGCGTCGCTACGTAGAGAGCGGCCGTGTGCTACTACCTCCGTCTAGTCTATAGCCCCCTTTATATTCTGTGCCATACTTTGCCCTCAAATTTAACCAACAAAATGTTAATGCATGTTATAAAAATTATATAATTGGAAACTATGTTCAAATACGAATCCAACTATATAATCTTTGGCGACATGCATTCGTATTTTATTTGTTAAATCATACTTATAAACCAAGACTGGGGTATAGTAGGTAGTTAAATCGCAAACGTTTTTTTTATTAACAGTATGTGTACGTGGCCTTTCGTCCTCCTCTCGCACGTCTTGTCACCCCGCTGTGACAAATGGCTTACAGCGCAAGCTTGCGCAGCGCACGAGGGCTCTCTTTGGCCAAACGGTGGTGCCAATGAATCGTCGGTGAGCCCATTCCCGCACAACCTCGCAGGTTCCCTCGCAAGCTTCCCGCCTGACTCAGTGAAATCCCCCAAAATCCCAATGCTTACCAGCCTGCTATATAAACCTCACGGCCGGCGAGTCCTACTCGCATTTTCCCCTCCCTCCATATAGCTTATCTCGTCTACTTCTCCCACAATCGCCAATGGCACCGGTCCGTCGTCGTCGCTCAGCCACTCCGCCATCATTAGAGAACAGCTCCAGCTAGGAGGCTACACCATGGCGACGGCGCAGTCCCCGGCATAGTGTAGTGCGCGTGGCGTCCCTGTTGGGTGTGTGCGGAACACCCACCACACACTCCGCCGTCGCCGCCCGTCGGCAGCTGTTGCTGGCCGCCGTTGCCGCCACACCACCTCAAAAGCCAGGGCCATCTCCCGCTCCGCCACCGCGGCCTGAAGGCAGGAGGTGATCTTCGTGGCCGCCACCCCACTGCCAGCCACCGTGGCCATCACCCGCTCCGCCACCGTGGCCGAAGGCGGGAGGTGGTGGTCGTGGCCGCCACCCCATCATTGGCTGCCATGGCTGCCAGCCCACCGTCGACTGCCAGGGTCATCACCCGCTCCGCCACTACCGCCCGAAGGCGGGAGGCGGAGGTGGATGCCCGCACATGCATCAGCGACCTTGCGCGCTACAATGAGTTCCCGCGGGAGGATGAAGAGCACCTCGTCGAGCACGCAAAGAGCCTTACCACCGCCGTGGCCACGGCACACGCCGCCTCAGAGGCGAGGAATCAGGAGATCTACGAGGAGAACCACCGCTTCGAGAGGGGTCATCTGAAGCGGCAGAGGGTGTTCGAGGTGAGCGTCACTGAAGCTACACCAGTGGCAGGCACCATATTGTAGTTGTCCAGCTCGTTGGTAGGCTCCTCCTCCTTTGCCTCTTACTGAGTGCGCTCGACAGAGGAGAGGCAACCGGAAATGATACAAAGCCCCTCCGTGGATCACTAGCAAAACACATGGCAAAACTGAACCTCATTTTAACAATCTGCCAGAAACAATATTTAGCAAAAGTAGAGCATGGTAATGACAAGCTAGAGTACTCCATAATTGCAACCAGAGACATGAATGGATATAGCAATACCACATCTTCAAAACACTCTTACTGAACTACCTCAAAATATACATGGATCTACTGGTAGCAACAAGTTTACATAGCATCAAAATGTAACAGGAAAAGACTTAGCAAAATTGCTAAGTGTCTGAAAACAACAACATCACGAAGCCTACTTTGCATGCTTGTGCTAGTCACCAAAAAGCTCATAAAAATACAAGGCTTGCACCTCTGTAAAGATGGCATGGAGATGCTCCAAAAACATATAGACATCATGCTCATAGGACGCACACACAAAATGCAACGAAAATGACAAATCAGCAAGTTATGTTGAATTCCAGCAGACAACATCATATAGCACTTTTGCAATGAGGATTAGGGCATCAATATGGACAGTAACATGCATGAAAATGACACTAACATGAAGAGCATCACGAGACGAACATTTTGATATATCATGCATGCAAAACGGAGTTATGAGCATGGAGATATGACATGATGAACAAGTGCATATAATGTTGCAGATTTCAAGACTTGGAGAAAAACGAGGGGGTTCAACCTCAGATCTAGGGTTTCGGCACGGATCCCAATGTGGGTGGATATCGCCGGAGTGGTTCGCCGAAGACGACGGGGAAGGCGGCCGGAGCTCGGGGAACTCACCAGACATGCTTGAGGCGGTGGCCGGAGCTCGGAGAGGTCGGATCCGGGCCGTGGAGGCCCGGGTCGGTGGTGGACGCGGTGAGGTGGCGGCTGGGACGAGGTCACTGGGCGGCGAGGCGAGGCACATCGGCGGGCGACGGCGCTAGGCGGCGGAGGCGGCGGCGGGGACGAGGCGCGGGAGGCGGCGCGGGGACGATGGGCTCGGCGGGCCCGCTATGGGCTCATGCGGGCCGGCGGCGGTGGAGCGGGCAGTTGGATAGGTGGCGGCTTGTGAGTGGTGCGGGCGGTGGCGTGGGGCATGTTCGGCGACGTACGGACACATCCGGTGGCGCAGAGGGAGGTGGACTAGGGTTTCATCCGTGACTTGGAAGAGGGGATGCATATTTATAGGTAGAGGGAGCTAGGAGTGTCCAAATGAGGAGTGGTTTTCGCCCACACGATCGTGATCCAACTACGGAGAGCATGGATGGGGTTTAGATGGGCTAGTGGGCTGTTTTGGAGGGGTGTTGAGCTGCAACAAGAGAGGGGCTTTTACGGTTACCCGGTTAACCGTTGGGGCATCAAACGAACTCCAAATGGAACAAAATTTGTCAGGCAGCCTACCGGTGATGTACCAAGGCCACTCGACAATTCTCGACCCATTCCGAGAATGTTTTTCTCCCGCTCATGAAATGAGATCTAAGAGGTGCAACAGGTGCATGTGGGAGTGTCAAATTGCGAAACAGACAACGGGGAAATTGACCGGATGCATGAGACGAACACGAATGAAAATGAGATGCACATGATGACATCAGATGAAATGCATGACATGAAAAAAAATGCAAAATGAAGACAAAAACCCAACCACGAAGGGAATATCATATCACATAGCCGGAAAATGGCAAGAGTTGGAGTTACAATTATGGAAAGTTACATCCGAGGTGTTACAGAAGCGAAGGAAGAAGTCGTGCAGCTGAAGGAGGAGAGGTGGCCTCGGCAGACAGAGTTGATGTTCTCACTCGGAAGAGAGATGAACTGGAAACTTATCTAGGAGGTCTTTCCAAGAAGATGTTCCTCATGCTTGAAGGTACTTTTCTTTATCCGACTGACTGCAGATAACTTTTCCATTACGTTACTATCAATTCAACACCTTTCTGTGCGTGCAGAATTCTGTCAGAACTTCGAGGAAGAAACTGGGTGGATCGAGACAGGTCTGGACCCTATCAATTCTCCCATCAAGGATGAAGCTGCAATGAACATGCTGCGACTGGAATCTTGCCTTGCCAGTGTCTTGGATTACATCGCTCGACTGAAGGTCGCATTGTCCCGGATCGACAAGGAGTTATGGCCAGAGGATGTGCTTCTGAACGACCTCGAGTCACCGATGCCTCGACTCAATAGCATCCTAGACCGAGTGTAGGCATGGAACAAGTCATCTGCCCGCTACAGTGCTGATGTGGCTTTATCACTTGTCTGCGTTCATTGCAAGGAAGTTAAAGAAGAGAAGGTGGCGGCTATTAAGGTTGCCAACACTAAGAAGCTTCAAGTCCAATCTTTCTTGGAGATCTTCATCGACGCAGCCACTCGCATCGCAGATGACATCGACTTGGACAGTTTCGTCGAGCCAGCAAGTCCTCCTCTTGCCAAGTGAAAAAATTGACAACTTGATTTTATTTGCCTCAGAATGTCGAGTGATTTTGTAATCGTTAAACTCTTTCGGGCTTGGTGCTCGAGTACTTCTGCCGGTGATTCTGAACCTGGTTGCTTCTTTTGAATGCAATTGCTTTGTCTTTATTATCCCCAGATTTCTTGACTTGGGCAAATTTAGAATCGCAGCTGAATCTCTAAGTGAGAGGATCGCTCTTCACTCGGAATAGACATTGTACTTGTGGTGCAGCTCAGAGAGCAACCATACGTTGTACTTGTGGCGTAACTTAGAGTGCAACCAGACGTTGTACTTGTGGCGCAGCTCAGAGTGCGACCATACATTGTACTTGTGGCGTAGCTCAGAGTGCAACCACACGTTGTACTTGTGACGTAGCTCAGAGTGCAACCAAACGTTGTACTTGTGGCGCAACTCAGAGTGCAACCAGACGTTGTACTTGTGGCGCGGCTCAAAGTGCGTGGCGGAGCCTCCGAGTGAGAGGGTTGCTCTTCACTCGGAGTGTGTTTTGAAACTTAGGCGAATCGGGTTCGTAACTAAGCCCCCGAGTGAGAGGGTTGCTCTTCACTCAGAGTATGTTTTGAAACTTAGGCGAGTACGGGGTCACAGCTAAGCCCCCGAGTGAGAGGGTTGCTCTTCACTTGGAGTATGTTTTGTAACTTAGGCGAGTACGACGTCGCAGCTAAGCCCCCGAGTGAGAGGGTTGCTCTTCACTTGGAGTATGTTTTGTAACGGCGAGTATGGGGTCGCAGCTAAGCCCCCGAGTGAGAGGGTTGCTCTTCACTCGGAGTGTGTTTTGTAACTTAGGCGAATCAAGTTCGCAACTAAGCCCCCGAGTGAGAGGGTTGCTCTTCGCTCGGAGTATGTTTTGTAACTTAGGCGAGTACGAGGTCGCAGCTAAGCCCCCGAGTGAGAGGGTTGCTCTTCACTCGGAGTGTGTTTTGTAACTTAGGCGAATCGGTTCGCAGCTAAGCCCCCGAGTGAGAGGGTTGCTCTTCACTCGGAGTATGTTTTGGAACTTAGGCAAATCGGGCTCTCAGCTAAGCCACCCACTGGGGGATTTGGATACATTGTTTATGGGAAAACAATCGTTGGGATACTGCGAAAATCATGTATTTGATAAACAAACTGAAGGATTATTATTACAACTCGTCGATCTGAGTGTTTAGGTATAAAAACAGGAAAGCAGATCCGCGTTCCACGAGCGTGGCTTGTCTTCTTTCTTGGCTACATTGTAAAGGTTATACGCCCCATTGTGGAGCACCTTGGTGATGATGAAGGGCCCTTCCCATGCTGGAGCGAGCTTGTGAGGTCGTTTCTGGTGCACTCAGAGCACAAGATCTCCTTCCTGAAATGCTCGACCCCTGACATTTCGGGCATTGAATCTATGTAGGTCTTGTTGATAGATGGTTGACCATATCAGAGCGATCTCCCGCTCTTCCTCGACAAGATAAACTGTGTCCTGACGTGCCTGTTCAGCTTCAGCTTCTAAGAAGAGTTCCACTCGGGGGGCATTGTGCAGCAAGTCACTCGGAAGCACAGCTTCAGCACCGTATACCATGAAGAAAGGGGTTCGACTAGTCGACCGACGAGGAGTCATTCTCAATACCCATAAGACAGATGGCAACTCAGTTACCCAAGCTCCAACTGCATGCTTGAGGTCGCGCATCAATCAGGGTTTCAACCCTTGTAGGATAGAGCCATTCACGCTCTCAGCCTGTCCATTCGACTGCGGGTGCGCAACAGATGCATAATCGACCTGAGTGCCTTGGGAAGCGCAGAATGCTCCAAACTCATCAGAATCAAAGTTGGAGCTGTTATCTGTGATAATGCTGTGAGAGACTCCATATCGGAATATTAGCTCTCTGATGAAACTCATGGCAATGCTTGAATCAAGAGTCTTGATAGGCTTGGTCTCAATCCACTTGGTGAACTTGTAGACTGCCACAAGCAAATGAGTGAAGCCGCTTCTGCTAGTCTTGAAAGGTCCAACCGATAACCCACAAGTATAAGGGATCAATTGTAGCCTCTTTCGATAAGTAAGAGTGTCAAAGCCAACGTGGAGCTAAAGTTAGAACAAATATTCCCACAAGTTCTATCAACCACCGACACAACTCTACGCACGCTTAACGTTCGCTTTACCTAGAACAAGTATGTAACTAGAAGTACTTTGTAGGTGTTGTTGGATAGGTTTGCAAGATAATAAAGTGAGCGTAAATAAAAAGTAGGGGCTGTTTAGATGAAGACACAACTAAGTTAGTTTTAGTAGAGAGCTTGTTGTCACATAAGAAAGTTATTTGTCCCTAGGCAATCGATAACTAGACCGGTAATCATTATTGCAATTTTATTTGAGGGAGAGGCATAAGCTAACATACTTTATCTTCTTGGATCATATGCACTTATGATTGTAACTCTAGAAAGCATCCGCAACTACTAAAGATCATTAAGGTAAAACCCAACCATAGCATTATAAGGCATCAAGTCCTCTTTACTCCCATACACAAACAACCTACTTACTTGGGTCTGTGCTTCTGTCACTCACGCCACCCACCAAAGCAAATCATGAACATATTGCAAACCCCACAGCGGGTATCCCTCACGCTTTCGCGACACGGAGAGCACCATAGGACAGCACCAATAATAAAACATGCAACTCAAACCAATCACGATCATCAATTAACCCATAGGACAAAACGGATCTGCTCAAACATCGTAGGATAGCCATACATCATTGGGAAATAATAAATAGCGTTGAGCACCATGTTTAAGTAGAGATTACAGCGGGTAAAAGAGGGGTTACACCGTTGCATAGAGGGGGGAAGAGTTCGTGACGATGGTGGTGAAGTTGTTGGTGTAGATTGCGGTGATGATGATGGCCCCGACGGTGTTCCGGCGCCACCGGGAGAGAGGGGGAGAGGGCCCCCTTCTTCTTCTTCTTCTTCTTCTTCTTCTTCTTCTTCTTCTTCTTCTTCTTCTTCTTCTTCTTCTTCTTCTTCTTCTTCTTCCTTGACCTCCTCCCTAGATGGGAGAAGGGTTTCCCCTCTGGTCCATGGTCTCCATGGCATGGGATGGGAGAGAGCTCCTCCGAGATTGGATCTGTCTCTCTGTCTCTCTCTATTTCTGCGTTCCAGATTCTGCCCTTTCACCGTTTCTTATATTCCCGGAGATCCGTAACTCCGATTGGGCTGAATTTTGGACACGATTTTTATCCGGATATTAGCTTTCTTGCAGCGAAAGAAGGGCACCAACCACCTTACGAGGTGTCCACAAGGGTCAGGGGCGCGCCCCCTGCCTCGTGGGCCCCTCGAGCATCGTATCACATTGATTTCACTTCCCAAAATTCACATATATTCCAAAAAAATCTCCGTCAGTTTTTATCCCGTTTGGACTCCGTTTGATATGGGTTTTCTGCAAAACAAAAAACATGCAACAAACAGGAACTGGCACTAGGCACTTGATGAATATGTTAGTCCGAAAAATAGTATAAAAAGTTGCCAAAAGTATATGAAAGTTGTATAATATTGGCATGGAACAATCAAAAATTAGATACGACGGGGGCGTATCAGCATCCCCAAGCTTAATTCCTGCTCGTCCTCGAGTAGGTAAATGATAAAAAAGGCAATTTTTGATGTGGAATGCTACCTAGCATAATCTTGATCATGTAATCTAATCATGGCATGAATATTAAGACACGAGTGATTCAAAGGAATAGTCTATCATTTGACATTAAGACAATAATACTTCAAGTATACTAATAAAGCAATTATGTCTTTTCAAAATAACATGTCGAAAGAAAGTTATCCCTACAAAATCATATGGTCTGGCTATGCTCCATCTTCACCACACAAAATATTCAAATCATGCACAAGCCCGATGACAAGCCAAGCAATTGTTTCATACTTTTGATGTTCTCAAACGTTTTCAACTTTCACTCAATACATGAGCGTGAGCCATGGATATAGCACTATAGGTGGAATAGAATATGATGATGGAGGTTGTGTGGAGAAGACAAAAAGGAGAAAGTCTCATATCGACGCGGCTAATCAATGGGCTATGGAGATGCCCATCAATTGATGTCAATGCGAGGAGTAGGGATTGCCATGCAACGGATGCACTAAGAGCTATAAGTGTATGAAAGCTCAAACTGGAAACTAAGTGGGTGTGCATCCAACTTGCTTGCTCATGAAGACCTAGGGCATTTGAGGAAGCCCATCGTTGGAATATACAAGCCGAGTTCTATAACGAAAATTCCCACTAGTATATGAAAGTGATAACTCAAGAGACTCTATATGAAGAACATGGTGCTACTCTGAAGCACAAGTGTGGCAAAAGGATAGTAACATTGTCCCTTCTTTTTCTTTTCTTTTTTTGTAGGCTTCTTTGGCCTCT
>NC_041392.1:74225247-74246249 GCF_002162155.2 Triticum dicoccoides
GGGTTCTTTGGCCACTTTTATTTTGATAATGGGACAATGTTCTAATAATGATGATCATCACACTTTTATTTACTTACAACTCAATATTACAACTCGATACTAGAACAAAGATATGACTCTATATGAATGCCTCCGGCGGTGTACCAGGATGTGCAATGATCTAGCATAGCAATGACATCAAAAAACGGACAAGCCATGAAAACATCATGCTAGCTATCTTACGATCATGCAAAGCAATATGACAATAAATGTTCAAGTCATGTATATGATGATGATGGAAGTTGCATGGCAATATATCTTGGAATGGCTATTGAAATGCCATGATAGGTAGGTATGGTGGCTGTTTTGAGGAAGATATAAGGAGGCTTATGTGTGATAGAGCGTATCGTATCACAGGGTTTGGATGCACCGGCGAAGTTTGCACCAACTCTCGAGGTGAGAAAGGGCATTGCACAGTATCGAAGAGGCTAGCAATGATGGAAGGGTGAGAGTGTGTATAATCCATGTACTCAACATTAGTCATAAAGAACTCACATACTTATTGCAAAAATCTATTAGTCTTTGAAACAAAGTACTACGCGCATGCTCCTAGGGGGATAGATTGGTAGGAAAAGACCATTGCTCGTCCCCGACCGCCACTCATAAGGAAGACAATCAATAAATACCTCATGCTCCAACTTCGTTACATAACGGTTCACCATACGTGCATGCTACGGGAATCACAAACTTCAACACAGGTATTTCTACAATCCACAACTACCCACTAGCATGACTCTAATATCACCATCTTTATATCGCAAAGCTATTCCAAGGAATCAAACATATCATATTCAGTGATCTACAAGTTTTATGTAGGATTTTATGACTAACCATGTGAATGACCAGTTCCTGTCATCTCTCTAAATAGATATAAGTGAAGAAAGAGAGTTTAATTCTTTATACAAAATATACGCCCATGCTCTAACAAATATAAGTGAAGCAAAAGAGCATTCTACAAATGGCGGTTTTCTATGTGAAGAGAAAGAGGCAATCCAAACTTCAAATGATATAAGTGAAGCACATGAAGCATTCTATAAAGCCATACTCAAAAGATATAAGTGAAGTGCAATGAGCATTCTATAAATCAACCAAGGAATATCTCATACCAGCATGGTGCATCAAAGAAAAAATAAGTGAAAACTAAATGCAAAAGACGCTCCAAGATTTACGTATATCATGTGACGAATAAAAATATAGCTCCAAGTAAAATTACCGATGATTGTTAGAAGAAAGAGGGGATGCCTTCCGGGGCATCCCCAAGCTTGGTTGCTTGGGAGTCCTTGAATATTTCCTTGGGGTGCCTTGGGCATCCCCAAGCTTAGGCTCTTGCCACTCCTTATTCCTTCATCCATCGCGATCTCTCCCAAAACTTGAAAACTTCAATCACACAAAACTTAACAGAAAGTTCGGTAAGATCCGTTAGTATAATAAAGCAAATCACTACTCCAAGTACTGTTGTAAACCAATTAATATTTTGTTTTTGCATTTTAGCTACTGTAATATAACTTTTCATGGCTTAATCCATTGATAGAAATTGATAGTTTCATCAAAACAAGCAAACTATGCATCAAAAACAGAATCTGTCTTAAACAGGACAGTCTGTAGTAATCTTAACATTCACCATACTTGTGGTACTCCAAAAATTCTTAACAAATTAGGAAAAATAAAAAAAATTTATATAAAGACAGTACCAAAAATTTCAGAACCGTTTGACGTTCCAGTAAAAAATGTAAAATCGCGCACTACAGCTGAAGTTTCTGTTCTGCACCGCACAAACCAACAAGCAATGTAAACATCCTAGAGGCAAATCTTGGCACATTATTTTTATAATACAATGGAATTGTACAAGGGGATAATTATTTTTGTTTAAAAGTTTCTATAATCAAAATTCACAAAGTTTCCGTGAGCATGAACAAAGTTCAAGGAGCTCCCCCACTTCAACAATGCTTGTCTCTCTCACTTTCACTTTCCTTTTTGAAAAGTTTTGGGTTCCCCTCTTTTCTTAAAACTATATAAAAGCAGTCAACAGAAATAAATGACTCTCTAAAACTTCCGAGTTGTCTCCCTGGCAGCGCTTTCTTTAAAGCCATTAAGCTAGGCATATAGTGCTCAAGTAATGGATCCACCCGGATCCCAAGGTATATCAAAGCCAATTTGAATCAACAATGATTTGTGATTTAGTAGTGTGCACAAAGTGACATATATCATGCAACAACAAAGTCTAACTCTCTTCCTATGAATCGGCATGTCATAAAAGAACAATTCATGCACACATAGTAAAGGCCAATGCATAGTATAAACCGTATCTTGCAATTTTATCGTGTAGGAAACATAGAGAGGTGGAGATGTACTTCCTCTCTCATAATAATTGCAAGTAGGAGCAGCAAGCACATGCATATTATATCTATCAAAATCATCATGTGTAGTAGTGAAACGCAACCCATCAATATAATCCTTAATAAGGGCAAACTTCTCTGATATAGTGTAGTCAGGAGAATTCAAATAGATAATAGGACTATCATGCGTGGGTGCAATAGCAGCAATTACATGTTTAACATAAGGAACTATAGCAAGTTCATCTCCATAAGCATAATTCATATTGGCATCTTGGCCACAAGCATAGCAAGCATCATCAAAAAGGGATATTTCGAAAGAATCAACGGGATCATAACAATCATCATAGCAATCATCCTTTGGTAAGCACGAAGGGAAATTAAACAATGTATGAGTTGAAGAGTTACTCTCATTAGAAGGTGGACACAGGTAACTAATCCGCTCTTCCTTCTTTTGTTCTTCGCTCTCCTCATCATATTTTTCATCCAATGAGCTCACAGTTTCATCGATTTCTTCTTCCATAGACTCCTGCAAAATATTAGTCTCTTCTTGGACAGCGGAGACTTTCTCAATATAATTGTATTTATAATTCTCATAGCAATATTTAATGATAGCTAAATCTTCAAGTCTATAAACTGAATCATCAAAATCTTCATACTCTTTAAACAAAGATTCAATTTCATAAGCACCCATAAAAGCAACGAATTCTTCTATTTGTTCCACATCTTAATAATCATATATACCATTAGCATAAGAAGCCAAGGTTTCATCATCACTAAATTCACATGAAAAGGGAAGGTGTGGAGCCTTCATCCTAGAGCAACAAGTATAATCATATCTCAAGCATAGTTGCCGAGCATACCAATGCAACATATAAATTTGATCCCATAATAGTTTCCCTTTTTGAGTCAAGCGATAATCCCTGAAGTATTCATGTTTATCCAACGTTACTCCCATTATAAAGTTGAATGGGGTTTTCTCAGGATTATCAAAGTAGTACATAATATCTTTCACATAATGAGCATCGAGGGTTTTAGGAGGTTCCCCATCTCCATGAGTCACAAGTAAACCTAATTTTTTTGGTATTTCGTGTTCCATATCCATAACTAAAGATAGAGAACAACTTAGAATAGCAAATAAAAATAACTTAGTGATAAAGCAAACAAGCACAAACGAGAATATTCATCCCACGCTATAACTCCCCGGCAATGGCGCCAGAAAAAGGTCTTGATAACCCACAAGTATAGGGGATCAATTGTAGCCTCTTTCAATAAGTAAGAGTGTCGAACCCAACGAGGATCTAAAGGTAGAACAAATATTCCCTCAAGTTCTATCGACCACCGATACAACTCTATGCATGCTTAATGTTCGCTTTACCTAGAACAAGTATGAAACTAGAAGTACTTTGTAGGTATTGTTGGATAGGTTTGCAAGATAATAAAGTGAGCGTAAATAAAAAGTAGGGGCTGTTTAGATGAAGACACAACTAAGTTAGTTTTAGTAGAGAGCTTGTTGTCACACAAGAAAGTTATTTGTCCCTATGCAATCGATAACTAGACCGGTATTCATTATTGCAATTTTATTTGAGGGAGAGGCATAAGCTAACATACTTTCTCTTCTTGGATCATATGCACTTATGATTGGAACTCTAGCAAGCATCCGCAACTACTAAAGATCACTAAGGTAAAACGCAACCATAGCATTATAAGGCATCAAGTCCTCTTTACTCCCATACACAAACAACCTACTTACTTGGGTCTGTGCTTTTGTCACTCACGCCACCCACCATAAGCAAATCATGAACATATTGCAAACCCTACAGCGGGGATCCCTCACGCTTGCGTGACACGGAGAGCACCATAGGACAACACCAATAATAAAACATGCAACTCAAACCAATCACGATCATCAATTAACCCATAGGACAAAACGGATCTACTCAAACATCATAGGATAGCCATACATCATTGGGAAATACTATATAGCGTTGAGCACCATGTTTAAGTAGAGATTACAACGGGTAAAAGATGGGTTACACCGCTGCATAGAGGGGGGAAGAGTTGGTGATGATGGCGGTGAAATTGTTGGTGTAGATTGCGGTGATGATGATGGCCCCGGCGGTGTTCCGGCGCCACCGGGGAAGAGGGGACCTCCTCCCTAGATGGGAGAAGGGTTTCCCTTCTGGTCCATGGCCTCTATGGCATGGGAGGGGTGAGAGACCCTCTGAGATTAGATCTATCTCTCCGTCTCTCTCTCTGTTTTTGCGTTCCAGATTTTGCCCTTTCACCGTTTTCTTATATTCCCAGAGATCCGTAACTCCGATTGGGCTGAATTTTGGACACGATTTTTATCTAGATATTAGCTTTCTTGCGGCGAAAGAAGGGCACCAACCTCCTTACGGGGTGTCCACGAGGGTCTGGGGCGCGCCCTGCCTCGTGGGCCCCTCGAGCATCGTCTCGTGTTGATTTCACTTCCCAAAATTCACATATATTCCAAAAAAATTCTCCGTCAGTTTTTATCCCGTTTGGACTCCGTTTGTTATGGATTTTCTGCGAAACAAAAAACATGCAACAAACAGGCGCTGGCACTGGGCACTTGATCAATATGTTAGTCCCAAAAATAGTATAAAAAGCTGCCAAAAGTATATGAAAGTTCTATAATATTGGCATGGAACAATAAAAAATTATAGATACGACAGAGACGTATCACCAACCATGTCCAACCCCCAAACTGCAAATGGCCAGATGAGTGGAATAGTCTTGAAGGTAGATGCAGGCTTGTGAGACATGTTTGAGTAAAACTGGCAGCCTTCGCACTTGTCGACTATATCTTTAGCCATCTCATTCGCTCGTGGCCAGTAGAATCCCGCTCGGTATGCTTTGGTCATGATGGTCCGTGATACGTCTCCATCGTATCTATAATTTTTTATTATTTCGTGCCAATATTATACAACTTTCATATATTTTTGGCAACTTTTTATATGATTTATTGGACTAACCTATTGATCCAGTGCCTAGTGCTAGTTCCTGTTTTCTGCATTTTTTTGTATCGCAGAGTTCCATATCAAATGAAGTCCAAATGCAATACAATTTTGCGGAGAATTATTTTGGAATATATGTTATTTTTGGGAGTTGGAATCACCGCAAATGGAGGCCCACACAACCCACAAGACACTAGGGCGCGCTAGAGGCCCCTGGCGCGTGGTGGTGGGTTGTGCCCTCCTCAAACTTCGGTTGGAGCTATACTTCGGGCGCAAGGAAGCTTATATCCAGAAAAAATCGTGTTAAAATCTCAGCGCAATCGGAGTTACGGATCTCCCGGAATATAAGAAACAGTTTTTGGCCAGATCTGGGGAGCGTTAAATAGAAGAGAACAGAGAGGGAGATCCAATCTCGGAGGCGCTCCCGCCCCTCCGCGGCCATGGAGGCCATGGACCAGAGGGGGAATTCTCCTCCCCATCTAGGGGGGAGGCCAAGGAAGAAGAAGAAGTAGGGGGGCTCTCTCCCCCTCGCTTTTAGTGGCGCCAGAGTGCCACCGGGGCAACGATCGGGACGACGATCTACATCAACAATCTTGCTACCGTCAAAACCAACTCTCCCCCCTCTATGAAGCAGTGTAACACCTCTTCTCCCCACTGTAATCTCTACTTAAAAATGGTGCTCAACTCCATATATTATTTCCCAATGATCTATGGTTATCCTATGATGTTTGAGTAGATTCGTTTTGTCCTATGGGTTAATCGTGATCTTGGTTGGTATGATTGCATATTTTCTTTATGGTGTTGTCCTACCGTGCCCTCCGTTCTCGCGCAAGCGTGAGGGGCCCGCGCTGTAGGGTGTTGCAATATGTTCATGGTTTGCTTATGATGGGTTGCGAGAGTGACAGAAACTTAAACCCGAGTAGGTGGGGTATGGCGTATGGGAATAAAGAGGACTTGATACTTAATGCTATGGTTGGGTTTCACAACCTTAATGATCTTTAGTAGTTGCGGATGCTTGCTAGAGTTCCAATCGTAAGTGCATATGATCCAAGTAGAGAAATTATGTTAGCTCATGCCTCTCCCTCATGTAAAATTGCAAGAATGATTACCGGTACTTGTTATCGATTTCCTACGGACAAATAACTTTCTTGTTGACAAAAGCTCTCTACTAAAACTAACTTAGTCGTGTCTTTATCTAAACAACCCCTAGATTTTATTTACAACCTATCCTATCGCACCTACAAAGTACTTCTAGTTTCATACTTGTTCTATGTAAAGCGAACGCCAAGCGTGCGTAGAGTTGTATCGGTGGTCGATAGAACTTGAGGGAATATTTGTTCCACCTTTAGCTCCTCGTTGCGTTCGACACTCTTACTTATCGAAAGAGGCTACAATTGATCCCCTATACTTGTGGGTTATCAAGGCCTTTTTCTGGCGCCGTTGCTGGGGAGCAATAGCGTGGGGTGAATATTCTCGTGTGTGCTTGTTTACTTTATCACTAAGTAGTTTTTATTTCTTGTTCTAAGTTGTTCTCTATCTTTAGTTATGGATATGGAACATGAAACACCAAAAAAATTAGTGGTACTTTCTACTCATGGAGATGGGGAACCTCCTAAAACCCTCGATGCTTGTTATGTAAAAGATATTATGCACTACTTTCATAATCCTGAGAAAACCCCATTTAACTATATAATGGGAGTAACGTTGGATCAACGTGAATACTTTAGGGATTATCGCTTGACTCATAAAGGGAAATTTTTATGCGATCAAATTCATATGTTGCATTGGTATTGTTGGAATCTATGCTTGAGATATGATTATACTTGTTGCTCTAAAATTGAGGTTCCACATCTTCCCTTTTCATGTGAATTTAATGATAATGAAACCTTAGCTTCTTATGCTAATGGTATATATGATTATTATGATGTGGAACGAATAGAAGAATTTGTTGCTTTTAAAGGTGCTTATGAAATTGAATCTTTGTTTGAAAAATATGAAGCTTTTGATGATGATGTTTATAGACCTGAAAATTTTGCCATCCTTAAATATTGCTATGATAATTATAAATATAATTCCGACATTGATGAATTTATTGAGAGAGTCTCCGCTGTCCAAGACGAGACTAATATTTTGCAGGAGTCTGTGGAAGAAGGAATTGATGAAACTGCGAGCTCATTGGATGAAAAAGATGATGAGGAAAGTGGAGAACAAATGGAGGAAGAACAGATTAGCTACCGTGCCCAGCTTCTAATGAGAGTAACTTTTCAACTATACATTATTTAATTTCCCTTCATGCTTGCCGAAGGATGATTGCCATGATAATTTCTATGATCCCGTTGATTCATTTGAAATATCCCTTTTCGATGATTCTTGCTATGCTTATGGCCAAGATGCCAATATGAATGATGCTTATGGAGATGAGCTTGCTATAGTTCCTTATGTTAAGAATGACATTGTTGCTATTGCACCCACACATGATAGTCCTATTATCTTTTTGAATTCTCCCAACTACACTATATCAGAGAAGTTTGCTCTTGTTAAGGATTATATTGATGGGTTTCCTTTTACCACTACACATGATGATTTTGATGAATATAATATGCATGTGCTTGCTGCTCCTACTTGCGATTATTATGAGAGAGGAACTATATCTCCGCTTCTCTATGTTTCCAACACGATAAAATTGCAAGAGACTGCTTATGATATGTATTGACCTTTACTTGATGTTCATGAATTGTTCTTGTATGACATGCTGATGCATAGAAAGAGAGTTAGACTTCGTCATTGCATGATATATGTTGCTTTGTGCTCACTACTAAATGCCAAATCATTGTTGATTCAAATTGGCTTTGATATACCTTGGGATCCGGGTGGATCACTTTATGCCTAGCTTAATGGCTTTAAAGAAAGTTCTACCAGGGAGACAACCCGGAAGTTTTAGAGAGTAATTTATTTTAGTTGAGTGCTTTTATATAGTAACAAAAATAGGGGGAACCTTAAAACTTCACAAAAGAGAAGCGAGTGGAAGTTATACGTTGGAGAAGTGAGGGTCGACCTTGAACACTTATGTTCATGCTCATGGAAACAATGTATAATTTTTCATGAAGATTCTCACAAAATTAATTACCCCCTTGTACAATTCCAATGTATTATAAAAATAATGTGCCAAGGTTTGCCTTTAGGATGTTTAAATTGCTTGTTGGTTTGTTCAGTGCAAAACAGAAACTTTGGCTGTAGTGCGGGATTTTACATTTTTTACTGGAACGTAAAACAGTTCTGAAACTCTTTGCACTGTCTTTCTATACAAATTTTTTTTCCTAATTTTTTTAGAACTTTTGGAGTACCATAAGTATGGTGAATGTTCAGATTACTACAGACTGTCCTGTTTAAGACAGATTCTGTTTTTGATGCATTGTTTTGCTCGTTTTGATGAAACTATCGATTCTTATCGGTGGTATAAGCCATGGAAAAGTTATATTACAGTAGCTACAGTGCAGAAACAAAATATGAATTGGTTTGCAACAGTACTTAGTGTAGTGATTTGCTTCATTATACTAACGGATCTTACCGAACTTTCTGTTGAGTTTTGTGTGGATGAAGTGATCAAAGATCGAGGAGGTCTCGATATGAGGAGAAGGAGGAGAGGCAAGAGCTCAAGCTTGGGGATGCCCAAAGCACCCCAGGTAAATATTGATGGAGACTCAAGCGTCTAAGAATGGGGATGCCCCGGAAGGCATCCCATCTTTCGTCAACAAGTATCGGTATGTTTTCAGTTTCGTTTCGTTCATGTGTTATGTGCAAATCTTGGAGCGTCTTTTGCATTTAGTTTTTCCCTTTTTTGTTTTGTGCACCATGCTGGTATGAGATAGTCCATGGTTGATTTATAGAATGCTCATTGCACTTCACTTATATGTTTTGAGTATGGCCTTTATAGAATGCTTCATGTGCTTCACTTATATCATTTGAAGTTTGGATTGCCTGTTTCTCTTCACATAAAAAACCGTTGTTTGAAGAATGCTCTTTTGCTTCACTTATATTTATTAGAGCATGGTCTTTTGTAGAAAGAATTAAACTCTCATGCTTCACTTATATCTATTTAGAGAGTTAAAAGGAATTGGTCAATTGCATGGTTAGTCATAAAATACTACATAAAACTTATGGATCACTGAATATGATATGTTTGATTCCCTGCAATAGTTTCGCGATATCGAGATGGAATATGTGGGAGGTACTAGTAAATGGTTGTGTTTAGTAATAATATTGGTGTAAAGGTTTGTGATTCCTGAAGCATGCACGTATAGTCTCTCGTTATGCTATGATGTTGGAGCATGATTTATTATTGATTGTCTTCCTTATGAGTGGCGATCGGGGACGAGTGATGGTCTTTTCCTACCAATCTACCCCCCCTAGGGTCATGCATAATAGTACTTTTCTTCGAGGGCTAATAAACTTTTGTAATAAGTATATGAGTTCTTTACGACTAATGTGAGTCCATGTATTATACGCTTTCCGCAATTGTCTAGCCTCTACGGTACCGTGCATTGCCCTTTCTCACCTTGAGACGTGGTGCAAACTTCGAAGGTGCATCCAAACCCCGTGATATGATACGATCTATCACACATAAGCCTTATTATATCTTCCTCCAAACAGCCACCAAACCTACCTATTATGGCTTTTCCATGGCCATTCCGAGATATATTGCCATGCAACTTCCACCGCTTCCGTTTGATGACTTGAGCATTCATTGTCATATTGCTTTGCATGATCATATAGCCGACATAGTAGTTGTGGCTCAGCCACCGTTCATCATTTTTCATACATGTTACACTAGATCATTGCACATCCTGGTACATTGCCAGAGGCATTCATATAGAGTCATATTTTGTCATAGGTATCGAGTTGTAATTTTTATTTCTTTTGAGTTATAAGTAAATAGAAGTGTGATGATCATCATTATTCATTTTTAGAGCAGTGCCCCAGTGAGGAAAGGATGATGGAGACTATGATTCCCCCACAAGTCGTGATGAGACTCCGGACAATGAGAGAAAAAATATAAAAAGAAAAAAAAGAAAAAAAGAAAATAAATAAACAAACAAAGAGATAAGGGGCATTGTTAGTATCCTTTACCACACTTGTGCTTCAAAGTAGCACCATGTTTTTCATATGGAGAGTCTCCTATGTTGTTACTTTCATATACTAGTGGGAATTTTTTATTATAGGATGAGATGCACACCCACTTAGTTTTCATATTGAGCTTTCATACACTTATAGCTCTTAGTGCATCCGTTGCATGGCAATCCCTACTCCTCACATTGATATCAATTGATGGGCATCTCCATAGCCCGTTGGTTGGCCTCGTCGTTGTGAGACTTTCTTACTTTTTTGTATTCTATATATTTACCCCTATCATTATATTCTATTCCACCCGTTGCATGGCGTGAGGGTTGAAAAAGATGAAGCGCGTTAAAAAGTATGAACAAATTGCTCGGCTTGTCATCGGGGTTGTGCATGATAAATACTTTGTGTTAAGAAGACAGGGCATGACAAGACTATATGACTCTGTAGGGATAACTTTCTTTAGCATTGATATTTTGAAAGACATGTTTGTTTGTTGGGATGCCTGAGTATTGATGTCTTTATGTCAAATTATAGACTATTGCTTTGAATCACTTATGTGTTAATATTCATGCCATGATTAGATATATGATCAAGTTTATGCTAGGTAGCATTCCACATCAAAAATTATTTTCTTTATCATTTACCTGCTTGAGGACGAGTAGGAATTAAGCTTGGGGATGCTGATATGTCTCTGTCGTCTGTATATTTTTTGATTGTTTCATGCCAATATTATACAAATTTCACATATTTTGGCAACTTTTTATATGATCTATTGGACTAACCTATTGATCCAGTGCCCAGTGCCAATTCCTGTTTTTTGCATGTTTTTTGTATCGCAGAGTATCCATATCAAACGAAGTCCAAATGTAATAAAATTCCACAGAGAATTATTTTGGAATATATGTGATTTTTTGGAGTTGGAATCACCGCAAACGGAGGCCCACACAGCCCACAAGACACCAGGGCGCGCCAGAGGCCCCTTGCGCGCGGTGGTGGGTTGTGACCTCCTCGAACGTCGGTTGGAGCTCTACTTCAGGTGCAAGGAAGCTTATATCCGGAAAAAAATCATGTTAAAATCTCAGCGCAATCGGAGTTACGGATCTCCGGAATATAAGAAATGGTTTCGGCAAGATCTGGGGAGCGCGAAACAGAAGAGAACAGAGAGGGAGATCCAATCTCGGAGGGGCTCCTGCCCCTCCATGGCCATGGAGGCCATGGACCAGAGGGGGAATTATCCTCCACATCTAGGGGGGAGGCCAAGGAAGAAGAAGAATAAGAAGTAGGGGGGCTCTCTCCCCCTCGCTTCCGGTGGCGCCGGAGTGCCACCGGGGCAATGATCGGGACGGCGATCTACATCAACAATCTTGCTACCGTCAACACCAACTCTCTCCCCCTCTATGCAGCGGTGTAACACCTCTTCTCCCCGCTGTAATCTCTACTTAAACATGGTGCTTAACTCCATATATTATTTCCCAATGATCTATGGTTATCCTATGATGTTTGAGTAGATTCATTTTGTCTGTGGGTTAATCGTAATCTTGGTGGTATGATTGTATATTTTATTTATGGCGCTGTCCTATCGTGCCCTCTGTTCTCGCGCAAGCATGAGGGCCCCCCGCTGTAGGGTGTTGCAATATGTTCATGGTTCGTTTATGGTGGGTTGCAAAAGTTACAGAAACTTAAACCCGGGTAGGTGGGGTATGACATATGGGAATAAAGAGGACTTGGTACTTAATGCTATGGTTGGGTTTCATGACCTTAATGATCTTTAGTAGTTGTGTATGCTTGCTAGAGTTCCAATCATAAGTGCATATGATCCAAGTAGAGAAAGTATGTTAGCTCATGCCTCTCCCTCATGTAAAATTGCAAGAATTATTACCGGTACTTGTTATCGATTGCCTAGGGACAAATGACTTTCTTGTTGACAAAAGCTCTCTACTAAAACTAAATTAGTCATGTCTTTATCTAAACAGCCCCTCGATTTTATTTACGTTCTCTTTATTATCTTGCAAACCTATCCTATCACACCTACAAAGTACTTCTAGTTTCATACTTGTTCTAGGTAAAACGAACGTCAAGCGTGCGTAGAGTTGTATCCATGGTCGATAGAACTTGAGGGTATATTTGTTCTACCTTTAGCTCCTCGTTGGGTTTGACACTCTTACTTATCGAAAGAGGCTACAATTGATCCCCTATACTTGTGGGTTATCAGTCCGAGAGGATGCGTGGTGACCATAGGACCCCAAGTGGATCTCATTTAAGATCAGTCGAACTTCTTCTAGAATGCAATGCTGAGCGACTATGGTAACACTTTCTCTGTAAAGCTGTCGACTTATAACCGTGAAGGCTTTGGATCTGCGGACGATCTGGCGGGCTTCATCTTCATCCTCTCGGAGTTCCTGCCTGTAACATCCCAAATTTTCAATTTGGAATGTTATATAATAGATCAATTTTGCATAGCATATTTTATTGCATTTTGGTTGATCCTAGAAAATTCTACGCAACTCAAGGACCCTCAGAGAGAGTTCGGGATTTCGTTATTTTCATATTTGAGTTTTCTCAAATTTTGAAAATAGGATCATTTGATTTTATTTATTTTATCTCCAATTATTTCTATTATAAAAATATGAGAGAGGGAATAAAATGACTTTCCTAAAATAAAGAAATATTGAGGATTTAATAATAAAATCAAATAAGATTTTATTTTGGATTTAATTGCTATTTCATTGGAATTTAGGAAAAATGCGCGTCTAAATTGCATTTAGGCCCCAAATAAATGTTCATCCTGTGCGGCTTGATTTTAAAAGTTGGGGAAAATTTATTTCGAGATTTTTGGAGTCCGTTTAGTATTCCTTTTGTTTGTTTTTCTGCGCATAATATTTTTTAAAAAAGTCCGAACCGACCTTGGGCCGTGTCCGGCCAGGACTCCACCGGCCGGAGGCCTTTATATAGCGCGCCACCCGGGCCGAATAAGCCCAAGCCGCCACCCGCGCCCAAACCCTAACCCTAAGCCGCCCCCGCCGCCACCGGAACCCGCCGCCGCCGACGAGGTCGACTCCGCCGACGCCGCTGGTTTTCCTCAAAAAACCGTCCGGTTTATTTTCGGTTTTTTGTTTTTGTTTCCTTTTTTAGTAGATCAATTTTTTTCCGGTTTAGGTTAATTAGCGAGCGTTCGCTCGTTTGTTCGTTTTAATGAACGCGTTCATCGTTTAGATCTAGATAATGAACGTTCGTTCGTTAATCTGTTCGTCATTTTTCTTTTTCTCGGATTTATTCCGCGATTTTTCTGATCGCGATTTCTGATCCGATGTTCGTTCTAGTATAACTTTTCACTCGTTTATCGGAATCAGGCGATTCAATCGCCTGGCGTTTCGTCTCGAAATCCTCTTCCCGTTTAATCAACTCAAACAAGTTTTTGCCTCTGTAAAATTTGACCTAGATCCAGAGTAGTAAGCGAAGCTTGTTTCTTTTGTCATTTGTCTTTCGTTGCTTCGTTCGATTTGATTCTTTTTGCTAACCGGAGTTCTTAAGTTGAACTTTCTGGTTAGATCTCTTATTTGAGTTTTACCTATGCATTAGTTGAGTACTTATTGTATGCTTGTTTGTTTGTGATAGAGTACCCTGAGTGCGCCGCTTGCTACTTCGAATCGCTAGGTTTTGCAGATCATCAGCAAGGTAAGTAACACTTTGATCATACTTCCTATTACCCAGTTTTTATTGCATTAGATCAATCCTCATACATTGCATGATTAGGATCTAATTAAATTGTGGGTTTGGGAAGTAGATGAGGTAGTACCTATTACCTGTTTTATTATCAAACCTTTGGGAGTTACTTCTACGTTTGCTTATTATGCCATGCTATGCTAGTAGACGTGGATTGGGTGAGTGTATCCATGACAGATGTGAGATTGTTAAATTAATGGTTTATCTAAGGTGGCAACTTAAATACACATCTGGGTGGATTGAGGCACCTGGGTATTCCAGCGATTGCCTGTTTTTCTTTTGGACCGCCACCCAGGCTCAAAGGGATCATGAGATTATTCATACTAGAAACTTCCGTGTGCAGCCACAAGCTACTATGGGCTCTAGCATTGTTGACTAAGTTGTGCGAACTCTTACAGTGGTAGACTAGCAGATGTAGGGGAAAGTAGGTGTAACGGTCTACCCGTTTGTAAGGTGTGAGCGCTTCTGAAAGACTATGGCTCGGTCATCCGTTTCTCAAACACCATGTAGTGCGAGAATCCCAATGGAGGAGATCGAGTCTTGTGGGGAAAAGTGCGCAAACCTCTGCAGAGTGTATAAACTAATCATGGTTAGCTGTGTCCCCGATTATGGACATCTTGAGTATCTAGTACTTGGATTATCATGTGAATCTCATCATGTTACTCTAATTAATTTTGTTGAGTTTTTAATGATGATGCTTAATTGGGATTGAGAGGGTGTGTACACTCTCAGTGTTTAACAACTACCATGATAGTTAAATAAAATTTATTCCTTTGCAGTAGGGAAAAATTGGCTTTACACGAAACTGTAACCATAGAGCTTTCCACCAGCCAAATATGCATGTAGTATTGTATTATTCTTTCATTGCTCTCTATGTGTTACATTGCCAGCATATTCCATGTGCTGACCCGTTTTGGGCTGTAACGTTCATGTTGCAGACTTCAGACGACGAGTAAGGAGCCTTTTAGGTCGTGGTTCTATACTCAGTGATGCCGTTGGATTTGATGGACTCACTTATCTTCCAAGCCTTCCGCTATTATCGTTATTAGATGGCCTTAAGCCGTATTTATTGTAATAGTTCTCTTTTGAGACACTCGATGTAACAAATGTGTGATTGCTACTCTGTTATAAATCCTTCAAGTACTGTGTGGTGTCAGCATTACTGATCCAGGGATGACACCGGAGCATAGAGATTGGACCGTTTGAGGTCTGGTCACTACACTGCCTGAGCAGATATGCAATATATGGCACCATCCAGTCGAGAGTGATCACTAAAACCTCCATGATCAAGTCGACTACTGCTGGAACTTCAATCTCAGTCAGATTGGTTGAACTTGTCGGTTGTGGGGGCTCCTCTGTAAAAGGATCTTCTCGAACTGACTGGGTATGGAGATGTTCCAAGAACACATTACTAGGAATAGGCTTCCGAGTGGAACCTATCTTCGCCAGATCATTAGCTGCTTGATTCTTGAGTCAAGGTATGTGATGGAGTTCCAACCCTTCAAACTTCTTCTCCAATTTTCTCACTACATTGCCGTAACCAGTCATGGCAGGGCTCCTGATATCCCATTCCTTCATTACCTGATTGACCACCAAATCTGAGTCGCCGTAGACCATCAGGCGACGGACGCCGAGTGAGATGGCCATACGCAACCCATATAAAAGTGCCTCATACTCAGCTTCATTGTTTGAGGAGTCAAAGTGAATCTGGAGGACATAACTGAGATTGTCACCTCTCGGATATACCAGGACCACTCCAGCACTAGAACCATTTAACATCTTCGACCCATCAAAAACCATAGTCTAATGTTCCGAGTGAACCTGAGTCGGTTGCTGCTGTTCAATCCACTTGGCCAGGAAATCTACTATTGCTTGAGATTTGATTGATTTCTTTGCTTCGAACTTGATATCCAAAGGAAAGAGTTCAATCGCCCACTTGGCCACTTGACCGGTTGCATCTCAATTGTTCAGAATTTCTGATAGTGGAGCGTCACTGATGACTCAAACCGAGTGGTCTGCGAAGTAGTGTGCAACTTTCTTCGTGGTCAAATAAATATCATAGACAAGCTTCTGGTAATGCAGCTACCTTTGCTTGGACGGAGTCAAGACTTCAGAAATATAGTACACTGGGCATTGAAATTTGTAGGCTTTGCCTTCTTCCCGCTCGACTATGAGCACTGTGCTGACAACTTGTCCAGTGGCTGCGATATACAACAATAGAGGCTATTTGCTGACTGGAGTAGGTAGTACCGGCTGGGTGGAAAGCAGGGCTTTGAGCTCTACAAACACTGCTTCGGCTTTGGGAGTCCACTCGAACTTATCCGACTTTTTCATCAGTCGGTAAAGAGGCAATGCCTTTTCACCGAGACAAGAGATGAATCGACTCAATGCAGCCAAACAATCGGCCGGTAAGCTTCTGAACATCGTGCACATGCACTAGGCGTTTCATTTGGAGAATTGGTCCAATCTTTTCCGGGTTTGCATCGATCCCTCGTTTGGAAACGAGAAAATTGAGTAACTTTCCTCCTAGGACTTCGAATGTGCACTTCGACAGATTAATCTTGATATCATATCTTCTTAGGTTGGCAAATGTTTCAGCGAGGCCAGTCAGCAGGTCGGAACCTTTACGTGACTTGACCATGATATCATCCATGTATGCTTCCACTTTCTGACTGATTTGAGTGAGCAGGCACTTCTGAATCATGCGCATGAACGTGGCTCCAACATTCTTGAGGTCGAAAGGCATGGTAACATAAAAAAAGCACCCGAATGGGTTGACGAAGGCCATTTTTATCTCATCGGGTCCATATAGTCGGATCCGATGGTACTCGGAATATGCGTCCAAAAAGAACAAACGCTCACACCCCGCAGTTGAGTCGACAATCTGGTCGATACGGGGGAGAGGGAAGTGATCTTTCGGGCAGGCCCGATTTGTGTGCTTGAAGTCGATACACATACAGAGTGAATCGTATTTCTTAGGGACCATAACAATATTAGCGAGCCACTCGGAGTGGTATATCTCATGGATGAACTCAGCTGCCAGAAGCCGAGCCACCTCTTCGCCAATTGCCTTCCTATTCTCCACGGCGGACCGACGGAGATGTTCCTTAACGAGTTTTGCTTTTGGGTCGACACGCTAACGGTGATCAGCCAGTCCCCTGGGTACACCTAGCATGTCAGATGGATTCCATTCAAAGATGTCCCGGTTCTCACGGAGGAACTGGATGAGCGCTTCTTCCTATTTGCTGTCGAGTGTTGTTGAAATGTGAGTCGAAGTAGTAGAGGGGTCCTCTGGGTGAATTTGTACTAGCTTTGTTTCTCCGGCCGACTGGAATGTTGATTATGAAGCGGGCTTCTTAGCTCACAACAAATCACTTGGGTCGGCATTTTTTTGGTACTCTTCAAATTCCATCGCTGCCATCTGTTTGTCAGCAATCTTAGAACCTTTCTGGAGGCATTCCTCTGCCCTCCGCCGATTCCCTGTGACTATGATCACACCTCTGGGTCCAGGCATCTTCAACTTGAGGTATATGTAGCATGGTCGAGCCATGAAACGAGCATATGCGGGCCTGACCAGAATAGCATGGTAGGCACTATGAAAATCCACCACCTCAAATGTCAACTTTTCCTTGCGGTAATTCTTTGAATCACCGAAAACCACATCCAGAGTGATCTGACAGAATGAATCTGATTTCTTTCCTGGGATGGCTTCGTGGAATCAGATGTTGCTCTCACTGAGCTTGGACATCGGAATGCCCATCCCTCGGAGGGTCTCAGCATACAGAATGTTCAATCCACTGCCACCATGCATCCATTAGAACCTTGGTCAGTCGGGTGCCCCCAACGACTGGGTTAACCACCAATGCTTGCCGCCCAGGGGTAGCAATGTGCACTGGGTGATCGGACTGGTCGGATGTAATGGGAGTTTTTGACCACTTCAAATACGTCATAGTTGCCGGAGCAACCATGTTCACCTCTTTGTTGATAATTTTCAGTCGACTTTTGCTCTCGATGTTAGCAAAAATCACCAAAGTAGCATCGACATTGGGGTAACCATCATCTTCTTATTTCTCTTCTTCCTTATCAGAGTCCTTCTCTGGGGGCTGACCCTCTCTGAACGTCTGAATCAGGAGCCGACACTGTCGAGTGGTATGCTTGGGTAGAATCAAGTTACCCTCTTCATCTTTTTTCGTGTCTATGTGACACGGCAAATCAAGGACGTCGTTACCGGCCTGGTCCTTCACCTTTTTGGGCACCCACGACCCCTTAGGCTTTCCTTTGAACTTCCCTTGATTCAGCACTGCGGCCTCGGCGGGTCCTGCAACTTTAGCTTTGCATTTTTGCTTCCGACCGGAATTTCCACCTCCGGTGTCCTGGGCGACTGGTTTTTCCTTGCCACTGCGGAGTCGGTCCTCCTCTTCGCCATTGGCGTACCGAGTGGCTATTTCCATCATTTGGGCCAGAGACATGTCTCCAGACCGACCGAATTTCAGGTTGAGCTCTCTGTATCGGACGCCCACTTTGAAGGCGCAAACTGCCAGCTGCTCTGACACATTTTCCATAGTATGATGAAGGGTAGTCCATATCTGGATAAAGTCTCTCAAAGTCTCATTCTGCTTCTGAACTAGGGATGAAAATGGTGTGGAAACAGATGGAGCTGGGTGCTACCATATTTGTTTTCATATTTTTTTGGAGAAGCGGAAACAAATACAGAAACCCCGGAAATAAATACGGAAACAAATACTACCGGAAACAGACATGAAGCGAATACAGAGCAGACACGTAAACAAAATGGGTTGTTGACCAGAACTTAAAACCTCCTTGAATCGTAGAAAAACATTGACAAAAAGACAAATAAATTTATTGAATTGTTAACATGACTACAAAATAATATGGTTGTGTTAGCAACAAAGGATAGTATTGTAGTAGTACATGACAATCCCGTATAGGGTCTAGTTGAGTACGTGTGTGATAGTAAAAGTTGGTTCTCAAATGATCCATTCTGCTCATTCTACTCATTGTTTTATTGTGTGTTCTTTGGTAGTTGGACTGCCTACAGTAGAAACAGAAATTCCATATTTACGGAAACGGAAATTTCCGTTTCCATGTCTGTTCCACCGAAAAACACCATTCCGTTTTTGTTTCCATTTCCGCATAAATAATTCCATTTCCATTTTCATTTTGCAAATTTCCATTTCCATTTTTGACAGGAAAAGCGGAAACTTTCCACTCCATTTTCATCCCTATTCTAAACACGGTGTTGCAATTTAGTTAGCCTAGCAGGTCGCTTGCAGGTGCCCTTGAATGTTTTGATGAACACTCGGGCCAACTCTTCCAAACAGAAGATATTCCAGGGGCCAACTGATTTAGCCAAGCTCTGGCCGACCCCTCAAGCATCAGAGGGAGGTTCTTCATGGCTACATCATCGTTGCCTCCGGCAATCTGAACTGCCACTCAGTAACCTTCCAGCCATGTGTCGGGCTTTGACTCACCGGTGAACTTACTCACGCCCGTCGCCAACCTGAAGTTAGGAGGGATCTTGCTACCTCTTGAGCACTGCGTTGGTTTTCCCTTGAAGAGGAAAGGGTGATGCAGCAAAGTAGCGTAAGAATTTCCCTCAGTTTTTGAGAACCAAGGTATCAATCCAGTAGGAGGCCACGCGCGAGTCCCTCGCACCTACACAAACAAATAAAATCCTCGCAACCAACGCAATAAAGGGGTTGTCAATCCCTTCACGGTCACTTACGGAAGTGAGATCTGATAGATATGATAAGATAATATTTTTGGTATTTTTATGATAAAGATGCAAAGTAAATAAAGCAAAATAAAAAGGGAAAAAGAAATAGCTTGTTGATGGAAGATTAATATGATGGAAAATAGACCCGGGGCCCATAGGTTTCACTAGTGGCTTCTCTCAAGAGCATAAGTATTACGGTGGGTAAATAAATTACTGTTGAGCAATTGACATAATTGAGCATAGTTATGACAATATCTAGGTATGATCATGTATATAGGCATCACGTCTGAGACAAGTAGACCGACTCCTGCCTGCATTTACTACTATTACTCCACACATCGACCGCTATCTAGCATGTATCTAGAGTATTAAGTTCAAAAGAACAGAGTAATGCTTTAAGCAAGATGACATGATGTAGAGGGATAAACTCATGCAATATGATATAAACCCCATCTTGTTATCCTCGATGGAAACAATACAATACATGCCTTGCTTCCCCTACTGTCACTGGGAAAGGACACTGCAAGATTGAACCCAAAGCCAAGCACTTCTCCCATTGCAAGAAAGATCAATCTAGTAGGCCAAACCAAACTGATAATTTGAAGAGACTTGCAAAGATAACCAATCATACATAAAAGAATTCAGAGAAGATTCAAATATTGTTCATAGATAAACTTGATCATAAACCCACAATTCATTGGTCTCAACAAACACACTGCAAAAGAAGATTACATCGAATAGATCTCCACAAGAGAGGGGGAGAACATTGTATTGAGATCCAAAAAGAGAGAAGAAGCCATCTAGCTAATAACTATGGACCCGAAGGTCTGAAATAAACTACTCACACATCATCGGAGAGGCTGTGGTGTTGATGTAGAAGCCCTCCATGATCGATGCCCCCTCCGGCGGAGCTCCGGAAAAGGCCCCAAGATTGGATCTCTCATGGGTACAAAAGGTTGCAGCGGTGGAATTAGGGTTTTGGCTTCGTATCTGGTAGTTTGGGGGTACGTAGGTATATATAGGAGGAAGAAGTACGTCGGTGGAGCAACGTGGGCCCCACGAGGGTGGAGG
>NC_041392.1:74246792-74253286 GCF_002162155.2 Triticum dicoccoides
GTAGGCGCCCCCCTACCTCGTGCCTTCCTGGTTGCTTTCTTGACGTAGGGTCCAATTCCTCTGGATCACATTCGTTCCGAAAATCATGTTCCCGAAGGTTTCATTCCGTTTGGACTTCTTTTGATATTCTTTTTCTGCGGAACTCTGAAATAGGCAAAAAACAACAATTCTGGGCTGGGCCTCCGGTTAATAGGTTAGTCCCAAAAATAATATAAAAGTGTATAATAAAGCCCAATAATGTCCAAAACAGAATATAATATAGCATGGAACAATCAAGACAAAAGTTTAATATTGACATAATAATAATAATAATATAGCATAATTTCAATGTAATTATCTTAATTGTGGTATGAATATTTAGATCCGAAAGATTCAAGACAAAAGTTTAATATTGACATAAAAATAATAATACTTCAAGCATACTAACTAAGCAATTATGTCTTCTCAAAATAACATGGCCAAAGAAAGTTATCCCTACAAAATCATATAGTCTGGCTATGCTCCATCTTCCCCACACAAAGTATTCAAATCATGCACAACCCCGATGACAAGCCAAGCAATTGTTTCATACTTTTGGTGTTCTCAAACTTTTTCAATCTTCTCGCAATACATGAGCGTGAGCCATGGACGTAGCACTATATGTGGAATAGAATGGTGGTCGTGGAGAAGACAAAAAGGGAGAAGATAGTCTCACATCAACTAGGCGTATCAACAGGCTAAGGAGATGCCCATTAATAGATATCAATGTGAGTGAGTAGGGATTGCCATGCAACAGATGCACTAGAGCTATAAGTATATGAACGCTCAACAAAAGGAACTAAGTGGGTGTGCATCCAACTCTCTTGCTCACGAAGACCTAGGGCATTTTGAGGAAGCCCATCATTGGAATATACAAGCCAAGTTCTATAATGAAAAATTCCCACTAGTATATGAAAGTGATATCATAGGAGACTCTCAATCATGAAGATCATGGTGCTACTTTGAAGCATAAGTGTGGTAAAAGGATAGTAGTATTGTCCCCTTTTTTGGGACAATACTCTATGAATGATGATCATCACACTTCTATTTACTTACAACTCAACAATTACAACTCAATACTCAGAACAAAATATGACTCTATGTGAATGCCTCCGGCGGTGTACCGGGATGTGCAATGATGCATGAGTGACATGTATGAAAGAATTATGAATGGTGTCTTTGCCACAAATACAATGTCAACTACATGATCATGCAAACCAATATGACAATGATGGAGCGTGTCATAGTAAACGGAATGGTGGAAAATTGCATGGTAGTATATCTCGAAATGACTATGGAAATGCCATGATAGGTAGGTATGGTGGATGTTTTGAGGAAGGTATATGGTGGGTGTATGATACCGGCGAAAGGTGCGCGGTATTAGAGAGGCTAGCAATGGTGGAAGGGGGAGAGTGTGTATAATCCATGGACTCAACATTAGTCATAAAGAACTCACATACTTATTTCAAAAATCTATTAGTTATCGAAACAAAGTATTACGCGCATGCTCCTAGGGGGATAGATTGGTAGGAAAAGACCATTGCTCGTCCCCGACTGCCACTCATAAGGAAGACAATCAATAAATAAATCATGCTCTGACTTCTTCACATAAGGTTCACCATACGTGCATGCTACGGGAATCACAAACTTCAACACAAGTATTTCTCAAATTCAAAACTACTCAACTAGCATGACTCTAATATCACCATCTCCATATCTCAAAACAATTATCAAGTATCAAACTTCTCTTAGTATTCAGCACAGTCATAAGAATTTTTTTTACTAATCTTGAATGCCTAGCATATTAGGATTAATTTCCTAGTTTAAGTAAATTGCCATGCTGTTTAAGACTCTCAAAATAATATAAGTGAAGCATGAGAGAATAATAGTTTCTCTAAAACAAATCCACCACCGTGTTCTAAAAGATATAAGTGAAGCACTAGAGCAAAAACTATATAACTCAAAAGATATAAGTGAAGAACATAGAGTATTCTAATAATTTTCAAATCATGAGTGTTTCTCTCAAAAGGTATGTACAACAAATATGATTGTGGAAAACTAAAAAATAAAGACTCAAATAATACAAGATTCTCCAAGCAACACACATATCATGTGGTGAATAAAAGTATAGCTCCAAGTAAAGTTACCGATGGAAGTAGATGAAAGAGGGGATGCCTTCCGGGGCATCCCCAAGCTTTGGCTTTTAGGTGTCCTTAGATTATCTTGGGGTTCCATGGGCATCCCCAAGCTTAGGCTCTTCCCACTCCTTGTTCCATAATCCATCAAATCTTTTACACAAAACTTGAAAACTTCACAACACAAAACTCAAAGTAGAAAATCTCGTGAGCTCCGTTAGCGAAACAAAACAAAACACCACTTCAAGGTACTGTAATGAACTCATTCTTTATTTATATTGGTTTTAAACCTAATGTATTCCAACTTCTCTATGGTTTATAAACTATTTTACTCGCCATAGATTCATCAAAATAAGCCAACAACACAAGAAAAACAGAGTCTGTCAAAAACAGAACAGTCTGTAGTAATCCGTAGCTAACGCAAACTTATCGAACCCCAAAAATTATAAAATAAATTGATGGACGTGAGGAATTTATCTATTAATCATCTGCAAAATAATTAACTAAATAGCACTTTCCAAATAAAAATGGCAGCAATTCTCGTGAGCGCTAAAGTTTCTGTTTTTTACAGCAAGATTAAAAAGACTTTCCCCAAGTCTTCCCAACGGTTCTACTTGGAATAAACACTAATTAAACACAAAAAAACAACCAAAAAAGAGGCTAGATAAATTATTTATTACTAAACAGGATGAAAAATCAAGGAATAAAAATAAAATTGGGTTGCCTCCCAACAAGCGCTATCGTTTAACGCCCCTAGCTAGGCATAAAAGCGAAGATAGATCTAGGTATTGCCATCTTTGGTAGGCAATACATAAGTGGATCTCATAATAGATTCATATGGTAATTTAATTTAATTTCTAGGGAAGTGTTACATACCTTTCCTTAACGGAAATTGGAATCTAATATTCCTTTCCTTCATATCAATAATTGCACCAATCGTTCTAAGGAAAGGTCTACCAAGAATAATAGGACATGAAGGATTGCAATATATATCAAGAAAAATAAAATCTACGGGCACATAATTCCTATTTGCAACAATAAGAACATCATTAATTCTTCCCATAGGTTTCTTAATAGTGGAATCCACAAGGTGAAACTTTAAAGAGCAATCATCAAAATCACGGAAACCTAGCAAATCACACAAAGTCTTTGGAATCATGGAAACACTAGCACCCAAATCAGACAAAGCATAGCATTCATGATCTTTAATTTTAATTTTTATAGTAGGTTCCCACTCATCATAAAGTTTTCTAGGGATAGAAACTTCCAACTCAATTTTTTCTTCATAAGATTGCATCAAAGCATCAACGATGTGTTTAGTAAAAGTTTTATTTTGACTATAAGCATGTGGAGAATTTAGCATGGATTGTAACAAGGAAATACAATCTATCAAAGAGCAATTATCATAATTAAATTCCTTGAAATCCAAAATAGTGGGTTCATTGATATTTAAAGTTTTGACCTCTTCAATCCCACTTTTAACAATTTTAGCATCAAGATCTAAAGGCTCCGAATTTTTGGAACGCCTTCTAGGTAAAGGTGGATCATATTCAGTCCCATCATTATCAAGATTCATATTGCAAAACAAAGATTTAATAGGGGACACATCAATAACTTTTAGATCTTCATCTTTATTTTCATGAAAACTAGAAGAACACGCTTTCATAAAACAATCTTTCTTAGCACGCATCCTAGCGGTTCTTTCTTTGCACTCATCAATGGAAATTCTCATGGCTTTGAGAGACTCATTGATATCATGCTTAGGTGGAATATATCTAAGTTTCAAAGAATCAACATCAAGAGAAATTCTATCAACGTTCCTAGCCAATTAATCAACTTTAAGCAATTTTTCTTGAAGCAAAGCATTGAAATTCTTTTGTGAATTCATAAACTCCTTAACACTAGTCTCAAATTCAGAGGACATCTTATTAAAATTTCCATAAGAATTGTTGTAGGAATTACCATATTTATTAGAGGAATTACTAGGATACGACCTAGGATTAAAATTACCTCTATACGCGTTGTTACCAAAATTATTCCTACCAACAAAATTTTCACATCCATAGATTCATTATTATTCTCAATCAAAGTAGACAAAGGCATATCATTAGGATCAGAAGAAACACTTTTATTAGCAAATAATTTCATAAGTTCATCCATCTTTCCACTCAAAACATTAATTTCTTCTACCACATGCACTTTCTTATTAGCAGATCTTTCAGTGTGCCATTGAGAATAATTAACCATAATATTATCTAGGAGTTTAGTAGCTTCTCCTAAAGTGATTTCCATAAAAGTGCCTCCCGCGGCCGAATCTAAAAGATTTCTAGAAGCAAAATTCAATCCGGCATAAAATTTTTGTACAATCATCCACAAATTCAAACCATGTGTAGGACAATTACGTATCATTAATTTCATCCTCTCCCAAGCTTGTGCAACATGTTCATGATCAAGTTGCTTAAAATTCATAATATCGTTTCTAAGAGAGATGATCTTAGCGCGAGGAAAATACTTAGAGATAAAAGCATCTTTGCACTTATTCCATGAATCAATACTATTTTTAGGCAAAGATGGAAAGCAAGCTTTAGCACGGTCTCTAAGCGAAAAAGGAAATAGCTTAAATTTAACAATATCATTATCCACATCTTTCTTCTTTTGCATATCACACAAATCAACAAAGTTGTTTAGATGGGTAGCGTCATCTTCACTAGGAAGGCCGGAAAATGGGTCTTTCATGACAAGATTCAGCAAAGCAGCATTAATTTCACAAGATTCAGCATCGGTAAGAGGAGCAATCAGAGTGCTAATAAAATCATTATTGTTGGTATTAGTAAAGTCACACAATTTGGTATTATCTTGAGCCATCGTGACAGGCAAGCAATCCAACACACAAGCAAGCAAGAAACGGGCAAAAAAAGGCAAATAGGGAAAGAGAAGGAGGACGGAGACAGAGGGCAAATAAAATGGCAAGGGTGAAGTGGGGGAGAGGAAAAGGAGAGGGAAATGGCAAATAATGTAATGCAGGAGATAAGGGTTTGTGATGGGTACTTGGTATGTTGACTTTTGTGTAGACTCCCCTGCAACGGCGCCGGAATTCCTTCTTGCTACCTCTTGAGCACTGCGTTGGTTTTCCCTTGAAGAGGAAAGGGTGATGGAGCAAAGTAGCATAAGTATTTCCCTTAGTTTTTGAGAACCAAGGTATCAATCCTGTAGGAGGCAACGCACGAGTCCCTTGCACCTACACAAACAAATAAAATGCTCGCAACCAACGCAATAAAGGGGTTGTCAATCCCTTCACGGTCACTTACGAAAGTGAGATCTGATAGATATGATAAGATAATATTTTTGGTATTTTTATGATAAAGATGCAAAGTAAATAAAGCAAAATAAAAACGGCAAAAGAAATAGCTTGTTGATGGAAGATTAATATGATGGAAAATAGACCCGGGGGCCATAGGTTTCACTAGTGGCTTCTCTCGAGAGCATAAGTATTACGGTGGGTAAACAAATTACTATTGAGCAATTAACAGAATTGAGCATAGTTATGAGAATATCTAGGTATGATCATGTATATAGGCATCATGTCTGAGACAAGTAGACCGACTCCTGCCTGCATCTACTACTATTACTCCACACATTGACCGCTATCCAGCATGCATCTAGAGTATTAAGTTCAAAAGAACAGAGTAACGCTTTAAGCAAGATGACATGATGTAGAGGGTTAAACTCATGCAATATGATATAAACCCCATCTTGTTATCCTCGATGGAAACAATACAATACGTGCCTTGCTGCCCCTACTGTCACTGGGAAAGGACACCACAAGATTGAACCCAAAGCTAAGCACTTCTCCCATTGCAAGAAAGATCAATCTAGTAGGTCAAACCAAACTGATAATTCGAAGAGACTTGCAAAGATAACCAATCATACATAAAAGAATTCAGAGAAGATTCAAATATTGTTCATAGATAAACTTGATCATAAATCCACAATTCATTGGTCTCAACAAACACACCGCAAAAGAAGATTACATCGAATAGATCTTCACAAGAGAGGGGGAGAACATAGTATTGACATCCAAAAAGAGAGAAGAAGCCATCTTGCTAATAACTATGGACCCGAAGGTCTGAAATAAACTACTCACACATCATTGGAGAGGCTATGGTGCTGATGTAGAAGCCCTCCGTGATCGATGCCCCCTCCGGCGGAGCTACGGAAAAGGCCCCAAGATGGGATCTCACGGGTACAGAAGGTTGCGGCGGTGGAATTAGGGTTTTGGCTCCGTATCTGGTAGTTTGGGGGTACGTAGGTATATATAGGAGGAAGAAGTACGTCGGTGGA
>NC_041392.1:74253452-74258051 GCF_002162155.2 Triticum dicoccoides
GGGTAGGCACGCCCCCCTACCTCGTGCCTTCCTGGTTGCTTTCTTGACTTAGGGTCCAAGTCCTCTAGATCATGTTCCCGAAGGTTTCATTCCGTTTGGACTCTGTTTGCTATTCTTTTTCTATGAAACTCTGAAATAGGCAAAAAACAGCAATTCTGGGCTGGGCCTCCGGTTAATAGGTTAGTCCCAAAAATAATATAAAAGTGTATAATAAAGCCCAATAATGTCCAAAACAGAATATAATATATCATGGAACAATCAAAAATTATAGATATGTTGGAGACATATCAGATCTCAGCAGATCGGATGGCTCTACTGAAACATTCGGGACCAGAAACAAATGCTCTGCTTCCAGTCGGACGATCTCTCTCTTGTCCTTCTCTGTGCGCCCGGCCCCTGTCAACCAAACCTTGTACGAAGAGCGATCTTGCATCGAACCCAGGTTCTCTTGGGTCGACTGGAGCCCTCCGCTCATCACCATACGGACGCCTGTCATCATACCGCTGGGTCGCGTATAACCCGCCCCTCGGAGGGGGCGAAGGCACTCGACGATGGTCAGCACGGGCATTTCGATGATCATGCTGCTCGTGGCCTCGCCCCAGGTACTGGTCCTGGCGGTGACCATGATCTTCACGCCGTGGAGACATTCTTGGACTATGTGCCGACTGAACTGTGTCTGCAACCATAGATCTGCTATGGATTCTGTTACGCGACTGAGAAACAACTGAGTTTTGTTCACCCGCTGCTCGGAGCAGCGCTTGGATCTATAGGAAACCTCTACCAGCTTCTGAACGGGATGGCCGAATTGACTCTACTATACAGACTGCAGTTGCAAGATTTTGGACCAGAGTGTGATCACTACAAGAAATATGTTAACTTGTGACCTTCTGTTAGTGATCCTGGAAGAATTGGTCATAGATCTATGACCATTTCAGACCCATTGGTCAAAAGTTGTTCGGGGGGCTCCAAAACCTAAACTATAACGACCATTTTGGTCTGAAAGGTCGTAATTTCCTTACACGAAATGGTCATAAAGCAGATAGCACTGGTCTGCTGCCTTATTTCTAGCTGATCATGACCAATATAGATGGTCATAACCTTGTAAATTGTGGTGGGTTGCTATGACTAGGCGCCACCTCATCAGTTTTGCCTATGTGTCATGTCCATGTGGCAGTTTTTGCCCTAGGTTGTGAAGCAACCTATATTTCTGTCATTCCCAAAATTCCCAAAAAAATCTCATAAATTCTTTGGGTCATAGCTTCATCAAATATGTAAAAATCCTTCCTTGCCTAGTTCAAAACTAATTCAACCATATTCATTTTCCTATTCTGTTCACGACACCACTTATGTAGGAAGTGCTATTTATATATTCTTGATTGCCCTCAGAATTTTTGGGCACTCTTTCCTATCCAAATCATTACCGCATGACAAAATTCAGCTCCACTTGCCTAGCAAATCTTCCTCAGCAAATTTCCAAAGTTTTTGTCCACCTAGAAGCATTGTGAAGGAAGTACCTTTTTTATATATCCAAATGACATGAAATTTATACAGTTTCTTCATATGCCCAAATTATCACCCTCCTGCAAATTGCATCTCAGGCAAATTATCTATGTGAGCCCAGGTTCAATTCATATTTTATGGCCAAATTGGCACGTTGCAAAGCAAGTGTTATCTAGACCCATCCTATTAACCTCAAACTCTTTGGGCACTCTTCCATACCCAAATCATTGCCACATGATAATATTCAGCTCCATTTTCCTAGTCAATCTTTCTCAGGAAATTTTCAAAGTTTCTACCTCGAGAGAAGCTTTGTGAAGTAAGTACTAGCTAGGCTTACCCAAATGATATGAAAATCTACCAAGGCATAACCATACCTATGTAACTTACCTACACCAAATTTGAGCTCATTTCATTCATCCAATTTCTCTCACTAGTTTTCCCAAGTTTCTGTCCATAGAAGAGCATTGTGAAGGAAGTACCACTTTGGCATGTCCAAATGGTATCAATTTTCTATGGTGCTTTTCAATGCCCAAATAACCATCCTCCATCAAATTTCAGCTCAATCGATTCATTATTTTGAGCCCAGCTTCAACATTCATATTTCTGTCCAGTGTGGTACTTTGCAAAGCAAGTACCACCTAGGATCCTCCTTTTGATGTAAAAATTTGCGAAGACATTCTTCTTAGTAGATGATCATCCTCAGCAAAAACTCACGCCCATTGGCCATGTGCATTTCCCGTACCGCTAATCAAACACTTGGCTGCTAATTCATGTTTGAGCATCGATCAGTCTCCTCGTGAGGATCTTATGTTGTAATTTTCTTACTAGAACCTACCTAGGGAGTGCCCAACCCACTAGACATGCCTAGGCTGCCCAGAACACATGGCAACGCCACGGTCACGCGGTGACCACGCGTCGGGCATGCGAGTTTACGCGCTCTAGAGTTGGGGGCCTTGGCCACCGCCCAAACCTCGACGTATCGTCATCAAACCATGTATTTATGATTAAATAGGTACTTATGTAACTATAAATGATTTTTGGAAAAAATAAATAGTAAACTATGAGGCAGCTGCAGTTCAAATTTGACCCACTTCCTGCTGAATCGGCGGGAATTTTTCTTTTTCACCAGAGGTGGATCAAAACTTTTGACACCCAATAATTTTGTCAATTGTGCATTAAATATGGCCTAGTATTTTATAAAAATGATTTGGTCCAATTTTGCAACAATTATTTGGGAGGTCCTTCACAAAAAAACCTCCTTTTGGGCACTCGAAAAATGGAAAATGGTTTTTTCATCCATAGAAAATGAAAACTTCCTTAGGCAACATTGTTTGCCATTCCAATATACACCCTTGTGCACAATATGGGATCATTTGAACAAATTATGCCATGAATGTGGCCATAAGATTGATCATTTGGCTTGAAAGCCATTGATATCCACACGTGATAGCTCGTTTCTGAGAACACTTTTTTAAAATAATTGCCGTATTACAAGTTTGTTATTTCTTCTGGGAACTTGGCCACATGTAATGACACAATGCGAATGTTTCCAAATTTTTTGATTTTTTTTGAATTTTTTATGCCCGTTTCAAAATGCGGTCAAAACGGCGGGAATGACCGTTCCTAGCTAGTGGCTGAATATTGGAATTTTTTTGGTATTTCTTTGATTAAATAGATACTTACGTACCTATAAATGATTTTTGAAAAAAATAAAGAGCAAACTACAAGGTAGCTGCAGTTCAAATTTGACCCGCTTTCAACTAAATCGGTGGAAATTTGTCTTTTTCACGAGAGGTGGATCAAAACTTTTTGCACCCAACCATTTGGTTAATTGTGCATTAAATATGCCCTAGTATTTTATAAAAATGATTTGGTACAATTTTGCAACAATTATTTGGAAGGTCCTTCACAAAAAAACCTCCTTTTGGGCACTCGAAAAATGAAAAATGAATTTTTCATCCAAAGAAAATAAAAACTTCCTTAGGAAACATTGTTTGCCATTCCAATATGCACCCTTGTGCACAAGATAAGATCATTTGAACAAACTATGCCATGAATGTGGCCATGAGATTGATCATTTGGCTTGAAAGTCATTGATCTCCATACGTGATAGCTCGTTTCTGAGAACACTTTTTTTAAATAATTGCCGTATTACAAGTTTATTATTTTTACTGGGAACTTCGCCACATATAATGACACAATGCCAAGGTTTCCCAATTTTTTGATTTTTTTTGAATTTTTTATGTCCATTTCAAAATGCGGTCAAAACGGTGGGAACGACCGTTCCTAGATAGTGGTTGAATCTTGGAATTTTTTTGGTATTTTTCTGATTAAATAGATACTTACGTACCTAGAAATGATTTTTGGAAAAAATAAAGAGCAAACTACAAGGCAGCTACAGTTCAAATCTGACCCGCTTCGAGCTGAATCGGCGGAAATTTGTCTTTTTCACGAGAGGTGACTCAATACTTTTCACACCCAACCATTTAGTCAATTGTGCATTAAATTTGTCCTAGTATTTTAGAAAAATGATTTGGTCCAATTTTGCAACAATTATTTGGGAGGTCCTTCACAAAAAACCCTCCTTTTAGGCACTCGAAAAATGATTAAATATAGCTAGAAAGATCCGAAATGCATACAAATTGGTGCTCATCCATAAAATGTGGTATAAATCTAGTGAAAATTTGTGTGGTGCCCTTTTGCAAAACATTTTTGATAGCTCTTCACAAAATCACTCTATTTTTAGCACTTGGAAACTATTTTAAATCACAGACTTTTCGAACGAATCAGGACTGTTCTCATGGATCACCCCCTTAGCCAATCTGGACCGTCCACACTTGGCGAATCCAACGTCTCTCACTTGGTCTCAGCAGCCCAAACAAAACCCTAGCAACCCCCGGCCGCCTCTCTCTCCCCCTCTCCCCGAGAACACACCTGCCGCCGCCTCTCTCTCCCCGATCCAGAATCCAGATCGATGACGACGTCCCTCCGTCGCCGCCTCTCTCTCCCTCTCCCCCCGATCCAGAATCCAGATCGATGACGACGTCCCTCCGTCGCCGGCCCCTCTTTCCCCATCCCAGTCGCAGCGCTCACCATCCC
>NC_041392.1:74258828-74264230 GCF_002162155.2 Triticum dicoccoides
ATTCCCCAACCCAAGCCCCAGCCTCACCGCCGACCAACTCCTCTCCCCCAACCCCGCCGCCGCCGTCCTCCTCTTCTCCAACCCCGGGCTCTCTGGCATTGGCACACCGCTGCTGCCTCCACCCTCTCCCCTTCCCAAGCTGCTCAGGCGGCGCCCAGATCCGCCTCCACCGTCCTCTACAACCACGCCCATGCAGCGACAGATGAAGGAGGAGTTAGGGGCGGAGCGGCGGGGCCCTTCCTCTGCCTCCGCGGTCCATGGCTTCTACGTGCCATTCCTCCGCCTCTACCTCGCCGACTCTCGCAGCCTCATTCGCCGTCGCGTTCGCCACCGACTAGAGGAACGACACCTACGGCGCCGGGGGATCCTTCTTCACTGCGCTGCCGTAGGACCTCCACACCTCGGCCTGCCTGGAGGACCTCCGCCCCGCTGACCACTTCAAGATCCAGTGGCGGAAGAACAAGGATTTCCCCTACGGTATGTATGCATTCTTGCTCTTGTTAATGGCTGCGCCATTGCAAAATTCCATCGGTGTAGAGTTCGGCACTTGGTAACGGATGATTTCTTGTGATGGATCACAGACTGGTGGTATGCGTCGTGGGTCACCTAGAGCCGTGCAACGCGAACGAGCATCTCTGCCGCTGCCATGAAGACGGTAATTCATCCTCTAGTTCCATGTTTTTTGAGCCTTAGGCAAGATAAGAAGCATGTGAAATATATTCAGGAACATGTCGAGGGCATCAAAGATTCGTTATCCCAGAGAAGCAACGCTAGGCTTTTTATGTGAATGATGTTGTACAACTTTACAAAGTCTTCAGTTTGCACCATGCTGCTGCCGCATCCTAGACTTGTAGATACCTGCTGCTTTATGATCTATGATAAGTTCACTTGTGTAAGAATAAGGCAGCATTTAAGCAACGGGTAGCAGTATCAACAAAACTGAGTATTCTGTTCGTTTTCGTGTGTGCTTGACTGCTTGTGTATTGGTATAGGTGAGCAAGAACCGGCTGACGACGGGCAAGTGCATGGGGTACCTGGAGGCCAAGCACCACCTGCTGCTGAGCTACTGCCAGGGCCTTGTCTACTACCTGCTATGCAAGGCCAATGGGCTGGCTGTCGATGGCCACCCTGTTGCGTGCAGCCTTGTCGAGATCAGGCTGTTTCTTGAGAAGGTGTGTGCGTGTGCCCTCGGGTGTTGTTGATTGTTAAGTTGCCAGTCTCCATTTTTGCAGCTGTCTAATAGTAGATTTTCTTATGTTGAATTCTCTGTGCTAGATTCGCCCAATAGACAAGAAGATGGAGTACCAGATCCAGCAACTCACCAATGCCGCAGATGGGGCGGCAGCCTAGGATAAGGCGCCAGGCGCCAAGGTCAATGGGAAGGGCGGGCAACAAGGTGAGGGTGACCTGTTGGGGTACCGGCCAAACCCGGATATGATGGATATCAAAATTGCTCCTAAAGGACACGTGAAATTCTCACTTACTAACTGATATTTTCTCTTATATGTGTTAAGGTGATAATGTGCCGACTGTTTATCACTCTCTTCACACAAACACACACACTAATCAGTTACCATCAAAATTTGTGCATTGAATTTACCAGCTTTTTTAGTCCAAACACTAATCAATAAATCTTATATATATTTGTATGACATCAAATCTACCCATCCTTACTGAGGTGTTCTCTGTAATATAGTTATCAATTGGATGAGAAATCAATATTTCTAGTGCAGTGTCTTGTAGAATCTAATTAAGTTGGCTACTTAACGACTTCTATTGAATTAGAGATTATTACTCCATAACTTGGTTTATATGCCTGGTTTCAAGTGAACTTATCATAGCTTATATTGCTGCTTTCATGGATACTACTACCCGTTGCTTAAATGCTGCCTTAACTTGTTAGCATGTTCATGTGAATTGGCTAACTACTGCCTGTTAATTACTACTACTCACTGCTGCTGTATTCTATTAGCACAAACTCTGCTGCCTGTGTATTATATTGGTGCAACGTATTTGTTTTCCTTGAAAGTTTTCTTGATTATTATTCTTTTTTTATGTGCAATTTATCTTACACAACGTATTCATGTAAATTCTGTCAAGCGTGTTAATGTCTTCTTGGATCTAAATGTTATGAAAAAAAATCTGAACTTAAGCACGCTGAAACTGGGTTACTTGCCTTGAGTACTTGTATTCTCAGTACCATGCTACTTATTTTGCCTCCTGAGGTTTCTAGTCTGCTATTTCTTGCAACTCCATGAACATATACTAGTTAGTGTTAGTCATATATTTATCTACATGGCATTTGATGTCAATTTTTGCTTATAAGTTATTGGATTCCTCATTGGCTATTGTTTGATGTTCTATACACATTCTTATTCTTATATTTTCATTCTTATTCTTTGCACAGGTGAAGTGCGAATCAAAGTCTGAAGCTGTGAAGCATATCAACAAACAGTAGCATATTATGTGTTGTAATTGTAGGCAGTAGTAGGCATATCTGGCTTGTAGTATATTGTAATGATGTAATAGGCCAATGTAGTGTTATTTTGGATGAATTTCGTTTGCTCTCTGGTCTGATAATTATTGTGTATGTGATTTGAATACTTGTGAAATGATATAATGGTTGTTTGGCAAAGTTCAAAATTTTTGATGTGTGGACCAATTTTGGGATAAGCATGACAAGTGGGACCAATCTGTGGTAGGAGCAGCTGCAAAATAAAATGGTTGAAAATAGAAAATCAACAGACTAGCAAAAAGGCTATGCCTAGAAAATAAAAAGGCCAAATTGTTGGGCCAGGCCCATGTAGCTAGAGAAAATTAATAGAGAAAATATACAGTAAAAAGGCCGAATTGTTGGGCTAGGCCCATGTAGAAAATCGAATTGGACCGGGCTGAATCTTGTGCCACATCAGATTGCCACGCTGGATGCCTACGTGGCCCGGGGAGGTTGCTAGTGACCAAAACGTCACAGTAGACATATTTTGGTCATAAACGTCTACGACCATTCCAGAAGAAAGGTCGCTATAGTCAGTTTATGACGGCCAGCTTTTGACCTTATGTTTTTGGTCACAAAAAGGTCACAAATTGAAAACAGTGACCATTCAGTGACCAATAGTGCTGGTCACAAGTTGACATATTGCTTGTAGTGGATATACCTGAGGTTCAGGCAGAACCAGTTGTCAAGGTCGTCGACTGGATTCGGGGATCTGCCGACGGGCGCGTTCGTCGAGTGAATGTTGGAGATTTTCCAGATGTGCGCACTCAACTAAGATAGCCAGGCGCGCAGCTTCCAAGGCCCGAGCCTCAGAAGTATCCCCTATGATGGGGGTATGGAGCGCCTCCATGTTGCGACGTTGCAGTTCTTCCCTCTGCTCCGAAGTGAGGGCTTGGGGATGATATTCATCGTGACCACGTGACAGGCTGCCTCCGCCCGCCACCGCCACCACGACGGAACCCAGGCGGGTTGCGAGGCGAGTTGACCATGAGGACTTTCGCTGCTTCCGCACTTGGAAAGTGTGTCGGCGAAACTAGTCGACAGGTTGAATGGCCCATAGAGAGATTCATCGGTCTCGATAACCGTAACTTGCGGGATGGCCGACTAGTGAGCCACCGCATGCTTCACCCACCGCTGAAGCCACGACTGACCGGATCGCTTGCGGCGGCGTATAGCGGGGAGAGCAGATGCCGCGGGAACCGACCAATACTGGGTCGACGGCTGCTGTAGGAGGACGCCGTGAGCGCATGCGCGGAAGTGCGCCGCCCCGTGGATGGGGAGCGTCTCGACGTCGAGGGGGCCTTGTTGGAGCTAGGTGTAGTCGTCGACGGTGAAAATGAGCGCACCAAGACGGATCTCGTGGCCCAAAGCCAAACCACCGCCAGAAACCATGTTGGTGGAGATCGAAAAAATCGCAACCTCGCCGGAAGTTGCTAAGTCGCCTGCCCCACGGTGGGCGCCAACTGTCATGGGACCAAGTCTGATAGTAAGAATAGGGGGTATGTAGGAGAAGGCAGGGCCCTAGCTACGGCAAGGTTGTACACGCGAGTTTACGAGTTCAGGCCCCTCTCGGAGGAGGTAACAATCCTACGTCTCGGTGGCCGGAGGCTTGTCGACTGGAATATGCATGTGAGTTACAGGGGGTGCGAACCCCTGTGCCAGAGGAGGGGGTGTCTTATTTAGAGTGCGCCAGGCCCCTCCAGCCCTCAGTAAATAGGGTTCAATTTAAATTAAGACAGGGGCGTTACTAGTAACGCCTGCTATGAATGGCTATTAATGTCCTTTAAGACTAGGGAGTGAACGCCTGACCATTGCAATCCTGGGGTGGCTTTAGATCTTCTGTACTCTGAGTGGTTCATCGTATGGTCAAGTGACTCTATCTTGGTCGAGTGGAATTGGGGTATCCAAGTGGGATAGCTGGTCGAGTGGATTGCACTCCAAGATGATTTCAGTCGGTATCTTCTGTTGTACTTCGAATGTCTTTGACTCTAGGGCAGTGTCCTTGGGTAGGGCGTCTAGGTCAGGCCTATGACCCTAACCTAGGTACATGTCATCATCACCACCCCCTCCCCTACAGTGGTTGCTCCGCAAGATGGTGTTGCCCTTGAATACCATGGTAGTGTTAGCAAGAAGAGAGGAATAAAGGAGAAGGGCATTTTCATGTGATTCAAAGACATTTTAGGGGGTTATTTGTAACATTGTACCATCGGTATGGCTAAGCGTGATTTTTGAGCTTGAGCATAATTGCAGAGGGGGCCATGACTTGAAGGAAAATAGATACATAAGGAGGGATAATCTATAGTTTGAACACCAATTATGCCTAAAATGCATCATAGTCTTTAGTGTGGTGCAAAATTTAAGGGTTGGCTACACTAAGCTTGGCCTGTCTCTTAGACACAACTAGGCTGAACTGCCCTGTTTAGAACAAAATGAATCCCAGAGTCAAGTTCGTGGACTAGTTCATGTTGGATTATGGATGGGCTTAGGCCCATATAAGACACTAATCCCTGGTTAATCTTGAGGCCCATGTATGAGATGGCAGGTGGTGGGAAGTTTAGTCCCACATTGCTAGTTGAGGAGAGTTGATACCCCTTTATAAGGGCTGCTGATATGTCTCCAACGTATCTATAATTTTTGATTGTTCCATGCTATATTATATTCTATTTTGGACATTATTGGGCTTTATTATACACTTTTATATTATGTTTGGGACTAACCTATTAACCGCGGAGACCCAGCCCAGAATTGTTTTTTTTGCCTATTTTAGGGTTTCACAGAAAAAGAATACCAAACGGAGTCCAAACGGAATGAAACCTTCGGGAACGTGATTTTCGGAACAAACATGATCCACAGGACTTGGACCCTGTGTCAAGCAATCAACAAGGATGGCACGAGGTAGGGGGGCGTG